>NC_047523.1:13611013-13861013 GCF_902827115.2 Pseudochaenichthys georgianus
TGTATCTCATTAGCACAACAACAAGGTGCAATAACATTAACACTGCTGTTCCCTCCCCAAACACAAGTATCTTAATAATAAATCTAAATCTATCAGGCTGACCCCCCGCCCCCCAACACACACACAGAAAATCCACTCTAGTATGATAATAAAACACCAAGAGGCTTAACCGACTCACCTGGAGGTCATAGGCGGTGAAGAGCTGAACTTCAGACACTTCGCCTTAGCGTGGCGCCTTCTTCCTGAACAAGCTCAACAGAATGCCGATCCAACTCCGCGTAAAAGTGGCTCTTCAGGTTGAGGTTCGTTATCCTGTGAAACTCTGCCAACATATAAAATGACTATTTAATTCAGAGTACAATTTATATGTGGACTGAAGATAAACAGAAACATGACATGCTAAATCTGAGTAAACATGCCAAGTTATCAGTGACAAAGGCACACGAAATTATTATATAGTTGTAATATCTAAAATATTTTCACCTGTGACTCCATTGTCAAGGCAGGCCAGTATTCCAGGGTCTCTCCAACAGGTAGCTCATCATTGATGATCTCATTGCGCTGCAGGGCAAAGGTAGTCTGCATTAACTTTGCAATCAAGGGATGGTTTTTATCTCTCATCTTAACACACACTAGCACCCCTCCCCCCCCCAACGCGGCGCACCTACTGTACAGTGTAACGGACCGTCCACACAGCGGCGTGCGTTGACGCTTGGCGGTGGGCGTGTCTGAAGCTTGGGGAGTCAACGTGACCAACAACCAATCACATAAATCTCCCGCCCCCGACATAGCAAAAAAGGAAAAGCCCGGTTCTTCTCCACTATTGCCAAAATGGATGCCGGTTTTGTAGCAAGGGTAGCACGGGCAAGTGTAGTAGCAAGGGTGGCTTTAGTGTATGCAATGTCTCGCAGGAGGCCATGTAGTGTTCGTCGCTGTTGGGTACATCCGATACTCAGAAAACATCTGCAATGGGGGGAATACCACGTTCTGGTCCAAGAGCTCCGCCTGGATGATGTACTGTTTCAGCAGTACTTCAGGATGAGGACGTGTTCGACGAGTTGCTCGGAAAAGTGGGTCCACTGATTTCAAAGGCAGCCACCCATATGCGTTTGTCAATCGGACCCGCCGAGCGACTCGCCATCTGCCTACGGTACGTTTTGTGTATTTCTACTTCTGTAACCTGACTCTGTATATAAAGAGAGAGAATGCATGCCATGGATGAATGCTGAATGAAGTCTGTGATTTAGTTCAGATGGATGACATTAATTAAGATAGCTACGTAAATATACAGTATTGCTCCCCTGTGTACATGGCGTGCGTGTGTGTGTGTGTGTGTGTGTGTGTGTGTGTGTGTGTGTGTGTGTGTGTGTGTGTGTGTGTGTGTGTGTGTGTGTGTGTGTGTGTGTGTGTGTGTGTGTGTGTGTGTGTGTGTGTGTGTCTCTGTGGTCTGTGTGTGTTGGGGGGGTGGTCTGGGGGGGTCTGTGTGTGTGGGGTGTGTGTCTCTGTGGTCTGTGTGTGTTGGGGGGTGGTCCGGGGGGGTCTGTGTGTGTGGGGTGTGTGTGGGGGGGGGTCTGTGTGTGTGTCTGTGGTCTGTGTGTGGGGACATATACTTTTTTTTAATCATGTATATTATTTTTTTCTCAGGTACCTGGCAACCGGTGACTCATACAGGACCATAGCATTCAGCTATCGGGCCGGGCATGCAACCGTGGCTGTCATTGTCAGGGAGGTTGCGGGTGCCACCTGGACCGGCCTGGTTGAGGAAACCATGCCGGTACCACAGACCGAGGACTGGAGAGCCATCGCTGCTGGGTTCCAGGAGCGCTGGAACTTTCCGAATTGCGTTGGTACCATTGATGGGAAGCACGTGGTGATCCAGGCTCCAGCAAATTCTGGGTCCCTGTACTTCAACTATAAGTCCACCCACTCCTTGGTACTGCTGGCTGTCGTGGATGCCCAGTACCTCTTCAGGGTAGTGGATGTCGGAGGCTTTGGAAGGAGCAGCGACGGTGGGAGCCTGCGGAATTCTGCATTTGGAGAGAGCCTCAGAGATGGCAGTCTGCAGCTACCACCTGACACCGGGGACGGGTGGCGCTGTGGTCTGTGATCATCAGATCAAGGGGGGTGCTGGGGAACTCCAGTTCGAAACCCGCTCCTGCCGCCACTGCGTCAGGCCGTTGTGTCCTTGGGCAAGACACTTCACCCGGATTTGCTCCTGTGGGTAATGTCCACAGTACATGTATGATATCAATGTGTACTTGTAAAAGCGCCTCGATGACTTTGAGGCGTGAAGATGGACGGTGTGGCGCAGTGCGCTGTGCAATGATCATCAGATCAAGGGGTGAAACCCGCCGCTGCTGCGTCTGTAAAGCCGTTGTGTCCTTGGGCAAGACACTTCACCTGAACTTGCTCCTGTGGGTATTGTCCACAGTGACCATTGCATGTATAACAAATATGTGTTATGTGTATTTGTAAAGCGCTTTGAGCATCTGGAAAAGCGCTATAATAAATGTAAGGAATTATTAATTATTATTATTATCCCAGGAGCAGAGCGGCTCGGCCTTCTTCCCTTTGTGTTTGTTGGAGATGAGGCTTTTCCGCTGATGGACAACCTGCTGCGTCCATTCCCTGGACGTCACCTCACATGCGAAAAGAGGATGTTCAACTACCGCCTCAGCCGGGCCAGGTTGGTGGTTGAATGTGCGTTTGGCCTCCTCTCATCTCAGTGGAGAATATTCAGGCGTGTCATCACCACCAGCCCGGAGGTAGCAGAGTTGTGTGTGAAGGCCACCTGTGTGTTGCACAACTTCCTCCGCAGGAAGATGATAGGAAGGACATCACGCACACCTATCGCAGAGTCCATGGATGAAGCTCCAGCTACTCCAACCCTGCGTGATGCACCGAGGATGGGCTCCAACAACGCACACGCAGATCCATCCAACTGCGGGACACCTTCTGCAGCTATTTCAATGAGGAGGGTGCAGTGCCATGGCAGCAGAACGTGGTGTAGGGTCACCATGGCTCTTTTAAGAGCCTCCAAACCAAAAGCTCTTTTAAGAGCTACCCATATTTTCTTTAAAAAGCAAATATTCCAAATGAGCCATTTTAAAAACAAACATTCCTAATAAACATGTTTCTTAAATTGATATTATGCATTGCTAACAACCTTTTTCCTTCAGCCCTGTTTTTACTGATAAACCACTCGTGATTTCAACAGGTTTTCACATGAACAATTATACAGAAGACAGCACATTATACATCGACATACATGAAGCTTCTGTATCTTCCGTATGTTGTAACTGACAAACGACATGAACAAGTGAAGACACAGTATAGCCATAACATACTTTAAATATCTTTTATTTATAATAATATATATGTAATATTGTGAGTGAAGTGTGTGCAGTGATGAGTGCAGTGATGAGTGTAAAACATGTAGTGTGGATCAGTATGGCTGTAAATAACAAAAAAAAGTGATTAATCAGTCTTCCTCCTTCTCTGCTTCAAAAAATGCCTTATGAATGGCCTTATCTTCTTTGCCATGGACATCCTTCGCAATGAAGGCAAGAGGCCCCGGAGAAACAACTCGTCCTCGTCCTCCTCCACCACTGGACGAGGTTGAGGTAGTGGCATGGAGAGAACAGGAGCGATGGCTGACAGCAACCCTTTCTCAAAGGCGGACATCTCCCTTCCCCTTCTCCTTTTTCCCCGGCCCTCAACATTATCCTCCTCCTCTCCTGTCTGCCCTGCCTCCTCTCCTGTCTGCCCTGCCTCAGCTTGCTGGCTGCTGGCTGGCTGAGTCTCACCAAGGCTTTCATCTAGCTGGCTTTGGCTCTCATCCTCTGGCACCTGGCTGAGGTCAGGAGTAGTACAGGGGGGTGGAGGCAGGGTTTACCGGGTGATATTGCTGGATGTCTCACGGTCAATGAGAAATGGGGTTAAAAAACCCATCACTGCCGTGAAACGCCAGGGCTTATATCCCCCTGACGACCCTGCCCCGCTTCTTTTTGCCTCCTTCTCCCTAGCTTTCTCCTTCCGGAACCTGTCCCTCAGAAACTTCCACCTTGTCCTGCACAATTCCTCTAATGAAATGAAATAATAAAGTTAATTTGTTGAACTACATGAAGAATTGACTAAATTATTCCACCATTAATGAAAAGCAAATCCCTTTATCACTGTCATTTGCATAAAAGGTTTTACATTCACACTTTATATGATGAACATTTATGACATTAATGTCTATGGTGCTATTTTATGCTACATTCCATGCTGGCTAAATATAATGTCTATGCCTGCAAGCTGTCCATTCAATGTTAAAATTAAGTACACTGGATATATCAAATCAAGTTTTATTTATATAGCACATTTATAAACATTTATAAACGATTTTTGGTCGAGCCAAAGTGCTGTACATATAATAAAACTAGCCTACAGTAGAGACACGTTACAGCTAATACAACAGCACAGTTTGTTCAGAATATCATATATAATATAAACTCCCCAAACTGGCGAAAACCTACCAGTTCCACCCACTGTCTCTGCCACCTCCCTCCATGCCTGGCTCCTCCGGTTTGTATCCCGGTAAATGAACAGAGACTGATCATATAGCACCGGGTGATTCACTACCGCTATAATTAATTTCTCCTCCATTTTTTGGAATATGAGGAAAAGACCTGCGTAGTCTTTCCCAGCATACACACGGTTTGATTGGTTAGCGCTTGTACTGGCAGATTTGCATAAACGGGATTTCATTGGCTGACGCCTCCATCGAGGCGTCAAAAGTTGAACATTGCTCAACTTTTGACGCGAGCAACGCCAGCAACGCCAGCAACGCCAGCAACGCTCCACGTCGCTTCCCAAAATGCAGTTCGGCTAAAAGTGACGTCACCCCATTCAAAGTGAATGGGCAGAAGCGTTGGAAGCTTCAACGCACGCCGCTGTGTGGACGGGCCGTAAGCCACCAGTTTCGCTGCTGCGAGGCTCCACAGGCTCCACCCTCCCCCCCCCCCCCAAGCGCGTTATAGTTTCTCCACTGCAAGGCTTACCAGGTTGAAGAAGCCCTTTATCTGCCAGTTGCTTCAGTTTCAGCCTAAAGAGAAAAAACATTGAAGGTTAGCTGGGTTGCAAAGTTTTCACAAAATGATCAGAGAAACACTATTTTCGAGCATAAAATGGCGGCAGGCGGCGTGCTTTCTTCTTTTGTTACCGCATGGATGTCTGGGCATGTTTTATTAACTTAGAGGCATAAAGGATTTAGGTTAATTTTATCCACTAACGTTGTGCCACAACCGTGCGTTCTGCATATTTTGTAAAAGCAAGCTAACTTGAAACCCATTGTAAAATAAATAGTCTAGTATTTCAAGTTCGCTTGCTTTTACAAACATTCAGAACGCACGATTATGGTAATTGTAGTGGATGAAATGAACGTAAATCCTATATGCGTCTCAGTTAATAAAATATGACCATACATGCATGCAGTAACAAAAGAGAAGAAAAAAAACTCCCGCCATTTGCGGTTCTAATTTTCCAGAGAACTTTTGCAACACAGACGTTCCACTTTGAGATATAACTTAAAGCAATATAATATACTGTCTTACAGGTTTATATCATTTTTCAAGTGAGGCAGATATTAAATCTAGGCTAGCTAACAAGAGCTCAAATCAAACTAACACACCATGCGACACAAAGAGCATTAGATGCAGAAATTAATAGCAAATCATTTAAATACTGTGCAAAGGCAAGACGTAACTTACCAGAATAGTGCGGTCAAATTCCAGCAGTGAGACTCGAGAGCACGGTGGGCAAACTTCTGGAAGTTTGAGTGATTTCATCCGAGAGGAGCTATAATGGCGGACTCCTCAAATGAACGAACGCATGGGTGAGAGCAGTGAGGCACGTACGTGATGACGTCAGACAGATTCAGTAAAAACGTTTGAGTACAATCCCCAATATGACCCAAAGTGGATGAATACTTTATACACAATATTACAAATCAGTTCATATTCATCAGAACATTTGCGGTGAAATAACTTTTATAAATGTTTGGGTTAAAACAACCCATATTCTTCAAGAAGCTTGTACTGTTCGGTCTTACAGTGTGTGGAAGCCGTATTAGGCTACTGTAAAAGGCACGACCAGTCATTTTAGCCCGGATAAAATAACTGGATGGCCTACCTGCCTGTCAGCCTTCCATCTGTGCACAAACTTATCTCGTGCCCTCATTGGTCATGTGCGCGTTCGTGTGTGTTGGAGGAGGGGCTCTGTAAGGAAGTGGCAGATTTTTTACGGCTGTGTATTTTCAAATTCGAGCGCACTCGAGCTGTATTCTCCCAAATTACCTACCCCACCTTTAAAGTGCTCGAAAAAAAATCAATTATCTTCACGGAAAGATTTATTTTATATTATAATAGAAACAGTGAAATAGAAAACGACTTTTTGTCTAAAATACATTTAAAAAGTGGGGGAAAATTGTATGAACAACAAATGTAGCCTACTGGTTCAAAATAGTGGTCACTTGCTCACAGTCTGTTGTTATCAAGTAAAAAAAAGTACATAGGTCTACTTTAGCCTTTTTGTCTACAGGATTAGATTTATCAGACTGAAAATGCTAAATTTGTTGCTGGGCTGTAATCTACAAACATTCTTACAAAAAGGTGTTTCTGAACCCCTTTACACTTGACACATACAAGCTAGCAAAAGTCCTGTACTGATGATAAACATTTGTACTGTTTCATCGTTACACTTTGTGATCTCACATAGCTTGTTATACGTCATCACAGGATGAGGAAGTCTGAAATATTAAACATTTTGTACTGTCTAAGCCAGTGGTTCCCAAACTTTTTGTGCCCAAGGCACACCAAAGGACAAGTAAAAATCTCAAGGCACACCTATTGTGCAAAATAGCCCTTATAACACGTGTTATCACTCATATCATGTAAAATATCTGTAAATGTGCATAATTATTTACCAAATAAAAAAAAAAAACTATATTACTCATGAAATATTTATTAACAAAATATTTCAGAAATTAATTTGAAACTTTATCAAATTAGGCTTCATCAAAGCAGCAACACACTCATTTAAACCAGACAGAGAACGCCAACTCCAGAGATGGGGTCGTTACTACAAAAATGTAATATATTATATATTACTTTTTTAAAAAAAGTAATATATTACACTACATCGTTACGATCTACATAAAGTAACTCACCGAGCACGTGCGAACTGCGCATGCGTGAGTGGCAATAACTTCCTTACCAGCAGGCGGCGGTAGTGTGTATTTGTCATTCAAACCAGGCAATAACCGGAAGACAGAGAAGAAGAACAGACTCCGTGATATAAACAAAAAAACATGTGTTCTTTGCAGGTGTTTGTTGAGGTTTGACATTGTGTTTACAGCAGTGGATAACAGCTTCTGGCCCGGACACAGTTTGCATCTCACCGTCACATTCCTGTCTATTCTTCGGACGAACTCAAAAATAATGGGCATACCCCCACCCCTCGAAAGTTATCGCTGACTCAGCCATGTTTATGCAGCACTGCATGTGGAGATGTGGACGCACAAGTCGCGCAGATTACGTACATATAAACCTACAAAGTACTGATACCCTATAGTAAATTAAAAAATAATTATTTTTGTGTAGTTGTATATCGCAATAATAACGTATGGTTGTCACAAAATCCCACGGCACACCCGGACTTGACTCACGGCACACCAGTGTGCCGCGGCACACCGTTTGGGAACCACTGGTCTAAGCAACTGCACAACTTTCACTTCCTCCTCAAGAAACCACCACCATACACAGACAGTAATAGGATGGAAATCAGCTGTTTGGTGTACCTGCGTGGTCCCAGCTTTCATTTGCATCCTGTGCATAAGCGCCAAGCTCAGCTACACCATTACAAATGTACAAACAGCTCACGGACATGCAGCCACGTCTCAGAGCTCCTCAAAGGAAACACACATCATTACAGATCAGCAGCAGCCGCACACACGCTCACCCCTTCCCCTTTTTCTAATTTGCATCTGCATAGTATGGATCTAGAGAAATGTGGAACAACACACCGCAGTTGTTCTTTTAGATTATTACATGGCTTAGTTGAATACTCGATTCTGATTGGTCAATTCAGAACACGTGACACGTTGTTAATACCGAACAGACAGACCTCTGTCAAGGACTTATTGACCGTTGTTAAGGACGCTCACATCTTCAGAAAGAAGTCCGGTCGATTTAACTGTATACAGTTGGGCCGAAAAGCAAACTGCATGCAGTTTGCTTTTTGAACTGGGACATGAAAAACAGCGCAGAAGTAACGGGGCAGAAACCCTCCTTTTTACGCAGTGGTCCAGACATAGACATCAAACGGCGACACATATTCAGTTGCCAGTTACTTTGTCATTAGGGCAGGGATATCTAGATACTTTCCAAGGTTTGACATAATGAATTGTGCTACTTTTAAAGCAAGGAGCGATGTTTTCAAATCTGTAATCAAAAAGCTCCTCAAAAACTATAGGTTACTTACGTAACCCCAGTCCTCAGAGTAACATGAAGTGAGATGTCTCACTATGGGATGCGCCTCATCGCGGAGCAAACAGAAGCATCAATCTCATCACGCCAATCCTGATTGGCTGGTGATCTTGACGTCAACGTCAGGGAATCACCCCCTATAAGTAGCTTGCGCCACGACGCATGCGTCATTCAAAATAAGCACCTCTTCTCGCTTCACCATAGCAAGGAGGGCCGTCTGGTGAGACATCTCACTTCATGTTACTCTGAGTACTGGGGTTACGTAAGTAACCTATAGTTCTCATTCATAACACTCCGTTCGATGTCTCACTATGGGAAAGTGTAGCTCCCGTATTGCCAGACGAGCTTATCTCGAAAACCACCAACCAACCAGAACTTAACAGGTAGAGTCCCGACTGAACAAGGTGCCCAGCACTGCTCGGGCCACGCTTGGAGCGGAGACGTCTAGCCTGTAAAAGCGGACAAAAGTGAGCGGCGAGGACCAGCTTGCCGCCGCACAGATGTCTTGGATGGAAACACCCTTGAACAAAGCCCAGGATGTAGCCAGGCCCCGAGTTGAGTGAGCCCACAGACCCGAAGGTGCTTGCAAACTCTGACTCGTATAGGCCAAAGCAATCGCCTCCACAATCCAGTGGGAGAGCCGTTGCTTAGTAACAGGCTTGCCCTTGTGAGGGTTAGCCCAGGACACAAAGAGTTGGTCATTAAGACGAAGCTCCTTTGATCTGTCCATATATGTGCGTAAAGCACGGACTGGACACAACAGATCCTGCTGCTGTTCCCCGGAGGAAACCAGCGGCGGAGGAAATGCCTCAATGTCAATTGGGGTACACGAACCAACCACCTTTGGTGTAAAGGCAGGGTTGGGCTTCAACAACACTCTCGTTTGCCCTGGGGTGAACTGAGTGCATGAGGGATGTACAGACAGTGCATGAATATCACTGACCCACTTGGCGGATGCCAGGGCCAGTAGCAGCACTGTCTTGAGTGACAGATGTTTCATGTCAGCTCCTTCCAGGGGTTCAAATGGGGTCATTCTGAGCCTATTTAAAACCACTGCCAAGTCCCATAAGGGCACCAGCGACCTGGAGACAGGGAGGAGCCTGCTAGCTCCCTTCTTAAAACGGCAGAGCAAAGGATGTTGGCTAGCCGTCTTACCCTCAAAGCCCACATGGCATGCAGCAATAGCAGCCAGGTACACCTTGATCGTGGAGAAAGCTCTGCGTTTATCGATCAAGTCCTGTAGAAATGATAAAATCACCCCGACAGGACATTGAAAAGAGATGTGTCCTTCTTGAAGGCACCACTCCTCAAACACCCTCCACTTACAGTCGTAAAGAGACCTGGTGGAGGAAGCTCTCGCACTCTGCATAGTGGGGGCTGCCATGGCTGCCCGCACAACAGCTGATATATCTCCGCCAGCCCGTATGTTGCGGGCTAGGGCGGAGCCATCAGGATAAGTGTGTGGCGTTGCTCCTTCACTCTGGCCAGAGTTGGGGGTATCAGAGCCAGGGGTGGGAACGCATACAGAAGACCCGGAGGTCAATCGTGTACGAGTGCGTCCACGCCTAACGGTGCGTTTAAATCGTGCATTAAAGAGAACAGCTGTCATTGAGCATTTTCTCTTTATGCGAACAGATTTAACGCGGCTCTGCCGTAACGCACCCACAGCGGACTCACGATCCTTGGATGTGGAGTCCAGTCTGCATATAGTGGTGCACCTCTGGACAGTAGTTCTGTCCCTAGGTGCATAACTCCTGGTACATGCGTCGCTCTCAGAGAGAGGAGACATCTGCTGCTCCAAGGGATCAGTTTGTGTGCCAGTGTGTGTGACTGGAGACAACGCGACCTCCCTTGGCAGTTCATACACGATACTGTGGTCGTGTTGTCTGTCCTCACGAGGACATGGTGTCCCCTGAGAGAGAAGGCAGAACGCTTTTTAGGGTGGGGAACACCGCTAAAAGCTCCGGGTGATTTACGTGCGCCAGCTGGAGGTCTCTGCTCCAGAGACCCCTCACCGGGCGACCTTCGTAAATACCCTATCAGCCTGTCTGACATGCGTCCGTGGTGACCACCTTCTGTGAAAGGACAGCACCCGTAGATGCGCCCCGTACTAGAAAAGTCGGGTGCGGCCAGTGGCGTAGTGCCACTACGCATTTCATAATAACCAATACTCTCCGCACGCCGTGGCGCGCGGGGTTTAGTTTTATTATGAGACCCATGTTGAGCAGGTGCTTTACGAGGACATTTGTCTGCGTAATCTGACTCTGCTCGGCGGGCATTATAGATAAAACCCTCCTTTCTAGGAGAGAGAGAATCTCTCTCTCCAGAATATGGGTTGACTCTCCCCGGGCTTGTGAATACAGATAGCCCGAGAAGCGAGGGGGGGTGACGGTGACTTAGAGTCTGTAGCTCCGTGTAACTGTCTTGAGAAACCCAAGCAGATGTTGTGAGCATCTCCCGCTGTATGCTCCTTAGAGCCAGCTGATATGTCGTCTCTTCCCCTCTGAGTCTCTATTTGTTGTGTTATGGGGCCCTCCAGTGTCTGAGCACTGTGGTGCCCCATTTCGACAATCCCCACCGACACAGTGCATGCGTGTGGCGGTGGTGCCCTTACGGCTCCAGCCGGCACTGCGCATGCGCGTGACGGTGGTGCCTTCACAACCCCAGCCGGCACTGCGCATGCGCGTGACGGTGGTGCCTTTACAGCCCCAGCCGGCACTGCGCATGCGCGTGACGGACCCGTCAATTGTCCGCCCTTTGAGAGAGGCCGTAGCTGCTCTCAGAAGGGGAACAGTTGACGGACTGTTTATTGTTTTTATTGTTTTTCTTTTCATTTTTTCGAGCTGCGCCCTTGGCCTGGATGCGTCAGCGGAAAATGTTTTATGACAGAAAAATCAATAAGTGTGTGACATGTGTTTATGCGGACTTGAGGATGGTGTTGAGGCATCTCTCGAGGCGGCGGGAACACATTTAGAGCTGGGGAACCGTGGACTTCCAGCTCTGTCACAGAGGGGAGAAGGAGGGGCTGTCACGCCGCTCGCTTCTTCTTCCTCGACTGCTGGCCGAAATTCTGGGTTGGCTGCGCCTGGGCAGCCGGAACCGGAGATTTTCTAGGCCAGCTCGCCCTCGTCCCCTCTCGTCCCCTGCCTGGGCTGGGGACTCGGGCGGACTGCGACCTCTGCGTTTTCGGTATTTTGAACCGAGCAGGGTTCGGGGCAGCTTGGACGAAGGACTGCCGCTGCGAAGGCACCTTCGAGGGAGGCAGAGGTGGAGGGCCTCGTCCTCCTTCTTTTTCGACTCGCATCTCCCCTGCATGGAGGCAAGAGCGGAGCCGAAAATCCCCTCGGGAACGATGGGCATGTCAAGCACATCCGCCTTTTCTCGGTCTGGGAGGTTGGTGAGGTTGAGCCATCTAGCTCTTTCCTGCACCACCATGATCCCCATTGTTTTGCCCGTGGCCTGGACGGCGCAGCATTGGACAGGGAGACAAATGTCTGTGACCGCGGCCAACTCGTCCAGAACGGCCGGTCCAGGATTACTCGACATATCCTCACAGAGCTCCGCTTGGTATGCGGTTAGCAGTGAGGAAACATTCAGAGCCCTGGCGGACAACGCTGCGGCTCTGTAGGACCGTTCAGTCATGGTCGACTGGAAACGGTCCACCTTCGCTGGCAGCGTGGGGTTCCTGCTTGGTGACGGGCCCATCCTCGGTAGGAGGTGGGCTGCCACCAGCAGTTCCATCGGCGGTATGCGGAGCAGGCCGAGCCTCTCCATACCGTCGCAGTCTAGGGAGGAGGCGCCCTGGATTTGGGCCTTGTTGCTAAAGGGTCGGTCCCTCCACGAGACCGACACCTCATCCAACATCTCCGGGAAGACCGGGAGGAGTTGCCTCCTTAGCCGCGTTCACACCGCAGGACTTTCCCTGGTACTTTAGTTCTTTAGTTCCGTTAGTACCAATAATGTCGCGTTCACACCGCCGGGACTACTCAGTGCCGGGAACTCTTTTGGAACTCTTTTGGTACTTTTTAGTCCCTGCTAGAGAGGTGGTACGAACCTGGTGACAAAAGAGTGCCAATTTCTATTCTATTTCTATTGGCTGGGCGAATTGCAAACCACGCCCCGTTAGACTCTGAATTTGTTTTGTTAGGCAGCCATTTTTCCCTCGCTACAAAACCACATCCACACCTGAGCGAGTAGGTTGTTTGTACTTGAAAGCAGTTATGACAACACGTACAGCACCGGAGCGGTGGAATGATGAGGAAGTGTCGGCGCTTCTGTCAATTTACTCAGATGCAGGGATGCAGCAGCTTCTACAAAAAGCAGTTCCCAACTCTAAATGTTTTGAGCGATGTTCGCAAAAGCTATTTGAAATGACCATCGACTCGGGCACGCTGCTGTGGGAGCTCGCTGAAACGGCGGATTCAGTCGGCTGTAAAGTGAGCAACGACGACAACGACGAAGGTAAAATAAACTACTTGTACTGGGGTTTTTAATATGCACATTACTGGTCTCAGATGTACTTTTATTTGCTCAGTAGATCGAGGTAGCCATGAGCAGGCTGAACTGGCTAACACTGTTAGCCGGCCCTGAGCTGGCTAATAACATAACATCTAACTAGCTATTCTCGGCCGCCATGAAAACGTTTTGACTTGTGAATAAGTGGGCAGTGTTTTCTGTAATGTGCTTCACTAACTCATGGCACTACATTTGTTTGTTTCAGGCGAGGCGGGACAACTCGCTGGATTGGAAACGAGTGGACTTTCCTTTCCCGATCGCAACAGCAGCCGTTGCTCGTCTCCCTTTCCATCAACCAAACGCAAAAGTACGTTCACACACACTGTAGCTTCACAATCACGTTTACTTCCTTCATGGTACAATTATGAATTATGAAACACCGTGGAAAACGTGTTTGCCTAGGCAGGCGTTTACACTTTTCGCGCCCATTTTACGCTCACAAAATTGTAAACATCGGGCTAGGTCACATGACTTCCGGTAAGAAAACGTAACGTGTGTGTCTCTCTCTTGTTTGTGTGTGTGTGTGTGTGTGTGTGTGTGTGTGTGTGTGTGTGTGTGTGTGTGTGTGTGTGTGTGTGTGTGTGTGTGTGTGTGTGTGTGTGTGTTTATGTCTTTGTGTGTGTCTGTGGGTATGTGTGTCTGTGCCTAACCCTATCAGTCGGAATAGCCCTAACAGCCTGACCGTGTCCCTTCTGCCTGTAAAACTACATGGTGATTAAATAATGTTTCCTCTTAGGAAAGCGCGCACAGGACACACATGATGAGAACTTCTTTGCCACCATCGAGACTATGGAGGACAGGCGTGCCATGGCCAGCAAGGCGATGCACGAGGACCAGATGATGCTTTTACACAAGGCCCAGGAAACAGAGGACAGGGTGATTGCGATGATGGAGCGCCAGGATGAACGGGACGCAGTCTTGGCACAGCAAATGGAGCAACAAAAGGCTTTTCAGCAGGGGTTTCTGGGAGTGCTTTCAGAGCTAGTGAAGTCAAACAGGCCTTCCTCCCTGTAGTATTGTTTTAAATATTGACACATAGCGGTGTTTCCTGGACATGGAAACATTCAGGGCTTAGCCCACAGTTCAACTCTTACAGTGCTATTTTTATATATTTGTTATAAGTGTATTTTTTTTGGGTACATTTTATTTAAGTTGATTTTCTATTGTTATTATATATATATATTGCCACTGTTTTTTTAATACTGACACCTAACTTGCACTAAGGTGTGTCTGTTACATTGTTTTGAACTTCATCTTGGTGAAGTTGATGCTGAATTCACTATTTAGTATAATCATGTGACACTTTAACTTTGCACTATGGTCTGTCTGCTGAGCCTACCTATTGTATTTGCCAGTGTTATGTTTTGATACTGACACTTATTGATCTGCTGCTGATAAATAAAAGATAACCTCCATGGCGATTTAACAGATAATGTATCTTGCTTATTTCTCCTCTGACACTATCTTTACAGTGACCTGTGTTGTAGCATCCTATAAATCACATTTAAGTGATTATTCTGATACCATCATGTTTCATCGGTTATAAACTGGCGAAGCTTTAGTTGTGTCCCACCCACAATGTGGCTTTGAAATAGATAATTTCATTGTATTTCAAAACGGCGTCCATCAACACAAGCACTATTTATTTATTGAAAGAGAAATGGTTAAGTTTGTAATTACCAGTGTTGTGAGTTCAATATTTTAATTAATTATAGTAAGGGAACATCTTAGGAGTTAGTGTACCGAGTTCCTCTCAGGAGGATATATAATAAAGGTGTGTTAACTGCTGAGCCTATTTAATGTGCATATGACACCTGGCAGTTTGTTATTATATTGCCACACTGTTTTGATACTGACATATTTTCTTTGCACAAAGGTGTGTCTGCACTATTGTAATTGTGCCTGTCTTGAATGTGGTAAATAAAAAAGAGAACCAAATGCACTGTACAAAGCCTTCCATTGTCCTGGAAAGGTTTCATCAGCCATCTTTGCAGGGGGTAGGCTGAGTCACCAAGAATATAGTAACCCACATCATGTCCCCCAATATTCCTTGTTACATGAGGAAGTAGACCACCCCTATCCACAAAACTAACCAGTGAGGACATGCTGAACACTCTGCTATCATGCATGCTACCTGGTAAGCCAACAAAAACACTCCAAAAGAGGCCCTTAGCATCCACAACACCCTGCAGGACGAGCGAGTGCCAGCCTTTGCGGTTGAAATACTCGTTATCGTACGCCTTCGATTCCGAACCAGCATTGCACTTACAGCATCCGACGAGTGGGTCAAATCCCTAGTTGGCTGCAATAACCCAGTTACAAAGCTGTATAACATGAGCACAAAGACAACAAGCTCATTGAACTCCATCATGTCTGAGGTCTGAAAGTAAACAAATGCCTCATACAGCGGGTGGGCTTTATACCCCCTCCCCCGTGTAGTTCTTCTTCTCTCGTTTTTTTGTTGTACTCGCCGTGAAGTGGTTTTGCGGCCTGCCAGTAAACCCAGAGAAGAAGAAGACGAAGTGACGTCAGCGTAATCGTGCCTCAGGGAAAGTACTGCGGTGTGAATGCGATTGGCACTAGCCCCCTGGCGGATTTAGTGCCGTGGTACTTTAGTGGTACTTTAGTGCCGGCACTAAAGTACCACAAGTCCTGCGGTGTGAAAGCGGCTCTTGTCCTCGTTGCTTGGGGAGAATGTTTCCCCTCGTAACGGGACCTAGCGGTCTCCTTGGCCATTTCGGGCCACGGGATGTCTAGCCCGGACGCAGCGCGCTGACACGCGGCCTGCAGGTCCATGCTCAGACAGGGTGAAGCTGGTGTGCTATCGCCCGGGAGAGCAGCCATCGCTCCCGGCTTTGCCATTTGAGCCGATGACATGAAGATATCTTCTTCTTGCTCATCCGAATCAGACAGGAGGGACTCAGAGGTGTCCTCTTCGTCCTCCATGTAGTCTAATTCCAGGACATCATCCGCGGGTGAGACCATGGTGAGGTCTCGTCGGGAGCTCCCGCCTGGTGAGGCGTGGGGCTCCGTTCCCGCGTCTCTTGCCGCCACCGGGTCCCGGCCTGACACGGCGTGGGATCCCAGTTCCGCAGCTGCCGCTGTTAGTGAGCCCCAGACCGACACAGTGAGGGGCTCAGTCTCTGCGGCGGACGCCCCCGTGTCTTGATTGCCAAACGGCGAATCAGTGGACATGAGGGAGTCCTGTTCCAACAAGCTAGCTTGGTGTGCTAGCCGTCGGTGGAGGCTCTTTCGGGTGAAACGGGCACAATGCCCGCACGAGCCGGGGTTGTCGATAGCCTCCTGGGCATGTTCCAGCCCGAGGCAGGACGAGCAGACCTGGTGTGAGTCTGTGCCTGCTATCTTCAACCCCGCAGCTGCATGACCGAGCCTCCGAGTCCCTGACTCCTCTGGTGTGAGGGGGAGAGGCGTCCATCTTGTTCGCCTCGTGGCGTGGAGAGGACCCGCTCGTAACAGGTACGTCGTTGAGAGAAAAGTGTTACCAACCTGTCCTTAATCCGGAGAAAAAGGGACGGTGTGGGTCCATTGTTCTCAAAGAATATTGACTGGTGTGTCAATATACTTCTAATCCTTTTCTCCTCCGTGAGAGAGAAAAAGAAAAGCGTCCTCGCTACCGTGGTGTCGGTAGTAAGGGGAAGCTAGCTAGCAACAGGTGCGTAGCTAGCTTGAGAAAAATCAAAACCTTACCTTACTTTCCAGGGAAAGAAACGGCGAGGTCGATTTTAATACTAACTGGCGTTAGTATTACCGTCTTATTGCGAAGCAGAAGGAGTAGCCGGCGAGCGCCCGTCGACCGAAATGTTTTGGATTTGGGTTCAGTCTGTGGACTGTTAACCCGACTACCATCGAGATGTGCTCTGAAGCGAGAAGAGGTGTTTGAATGACGCATGCGTCGTGGCGCAAGCTACTTATAGGGGGTGATTCCCTGACGTTGACGTCAAGATCACCAGCCAATCAGGATTGGCGTAATGAGATTGATGCTTCTGTTTGCTCCGCGATGAGGCGCATCCCATAGTGAGACATCGAACGGAGTGTTATGAATGAGAACGCAAGCAGTTCCTACCGTTGGCTTTTCAAACTGACAAGACAAGAGACGCTCTAACGGGCAGAAGTAACGGGCAGAAACCCTCCTTTTTACGCAGCGGTCCAGACATAGACATCAAACGGCGACACATATGCAGTGTGCAGTTACTTTGGCATTAGGGCAGGGATATCTAAATACTTTCCAAGGTTTGACATAATAAATTGTGCTACTTTTAAAGCAAGCAGCGATGTTTTCAAATCTGTAATCAAAAAGCTCCTCAAAAACGCTATCGAAGCAGTTCCTGCCGTTGCTACGTTAGTTCAAACGGTAACAACGGACTATTTTTCTTAGCGGATAAATGTCAATTTAAATCAATACAACTATTTTTTAAATCAATAAAATCATTTTCTAAATCCATAAAAGCATTTCAATTCATATTGGGAGTCATAACGTTACTTTGTTGAGAATGTGGCCATGTAATAAGCGGAATAATGTGCAGCGACTTGCTGATTATGGGGAAAAGAACACAGACAGGCTGATCAGGAGCCCGACACGAAGCGGAGGGATCTAGATCGGCATGAAGGTGTTCTTTTCCCCATAATGACCAAGTCGCTGCACATTATCCCTTACATAGAACATATGAAAAGGGGCTGTAATGAACTGTTGCCATATATGCAACACACACAATGATGACAACCGTGGTTTCAAAAAGTGAGGGAGGGGAGAGCAGCTTTAACTTCTTATTAATGAGATTTGTTCCTTATTTTTATAATGTGTAATATTTCCTTTATTGTCTATTTTCCAACTGCAGTTATAGTTTTTGATTTCTTTGGTAGAATTATTGTTCTACCTTTTTTATTTCTATTACATCTATTTTATCAATAAGTCACCACAGATTCAGAATGGGTAGTACTTTATTAAAACCTGGAAAATTAGATTATCATTTTTACATTTTTATTTAAATGTTTTATTTATTATTTAATATAATATACAACTATAAATAATAATACAAATACTGATGAACCAACACTAAATGAGATTTTTTTAGTTTTTTCCTGAACATTTCAGTTTTCATCATTATTCAAAAATGTACTCATCACAAAATTGCGATTGAGGTACAATATTCACTTATCTAAACTCCGTGCTTTATCCATAATCAAAAAGCACAATGTCTCAGGTTAGGCGCTCTGTTCCCATTGGAATCAATTTAAAAAAGACGAAGGCAACTTCAATTTGACTGAACAAATCAAGAATGTGGTTCCTTAATCTCATTTTTGGATGACAACCGCCTCATTAGAAAGTTAAAGTTCAACTTTGTATTACCTCCAAAAAGTTTTAAAATTCATCTCGAGGTCAGACATAGGCCTACATTTCGCAATGTGCCATCAGCATGATTTTATAACTGTGCTCTCATAAACAGTTTACATGTATTTGGATTGAAGGACAATGACTTTGTTGAGGCATGTTAGACTGATCCTAAATTTACATCACGTGAAAAACGTCAGCAGCACATGCAAGCATGACTAAGCAGAGATTTAAATAGTTGCGGCTAGTTCTTCTTCCTTTAAACCTTTACAATGGAAACTCTTGGGCATTCAGATTGTGAGAGAATGAGGCTCTGGTGTTCAATGTGAACTTCTCCTTTCTCCTTCAGCCCATGCATGTCCAGGTTCTTTTTAAAATCATAACCTACATATGAATATGTGGTTTACATGAAAAGATCATTCCCTTACCAAATCCAGTTAATCTTTTACAACTAAATCCCTATTTATTTACAATGCCTTCATATCAATGGTCATTAGTTTTTCATTACTGGTGCTAGGATTTAATGCTCAAACATAAACAAATATCAATATTCATTTGATTCTAATTCACATAACAATAAATCTATCATTTATTTTAATGTATCTTATTCATTATTCTGCATTATTCTCTGTGTGAATACAGCTGTCTGAAAGCTCATGGACGCTAGTAAAAAGGCCTTTAAATACATCAACAAGAGCGTAGTTTACTTAAAGATCCACTGTCGTAAAACTGTCGTGCAGCACCGTTACGACAGCTAAACCGCTTTACTGGTGGGATTTTCTATCATCATGTAACCTGTCAGCTGCCCTTGCAAAGATGTGGAGAACATGTGAGTGTAAATAAGACATTGTTTGTATGCTATAAATACATTACATGTTATGTTATAGCCTTTTGGGCTTGCATTTAGTGAGCTGCCGTTAAAGCACATCATTATGAAGATAGTAAGCTAAGGTTACTTTGCAATGTAACGCTACATTTGTGATTTTGTAGCATAACAGTGGGTTTACAGTACACCTGGGGCTTGTTTCTGGTGTTTTCTCATGTTTTTAGACACGTTAAATCGCTATAACTAATCGTTTGTAAGGGGTGTAATGCTATCTTTAATTCGCCACTGCTGCTAGCAACATTTGACACTTTAATAACCAGATCCTTAAAGGAAAGATGCAGAAAATGCCCCTTATAACTGTTATACTAATATGTAGTATATTATTAGGTTAATGTTACTCGTGCATGAATGTAAAAGCAGGATTGTACTGGTGTAAATGGTTGAGGTAGATCTCATGGGTTTGTAAAAAAACAGAAAGTGTAAAATGCTGTCACAATTTCCCAGAATTCCAAGTTACAAAAGTACATACCTTAAAATAAAACAAATACATTAATATATTAAATAATTTCATGGGAAATCAGCAAATATTCTCACATGAAAAGTTAGAACAATTAAATGTTTTTGTATGAAATATAATTTTAACAATTATGTACGTGTTAAACCATGTGATTTATATGTTAAAAACCACATTTGTAAAGTAACTAAAGGATTTTTGAAGTAAATATAGCTGTCATATAATTGTAATGGAGTAGAAATATGACGCTGCATGAAAATAAAAGTAAAGTCAAATCAAGTTAAGCTCAAAATACGACTAAAGAACAACACTGACTGCACCATTTTGCTCTATAGGGTGAAGGTGCTGCATTAAGTTACAGTAAGTGTTGTTCTTTAGTTGAATTTGTATGTATCTTACTTGAGTTTTTATTTTCAGGTAATTGATTTTAAGTACAAAATATTTAATAAAATGTCATTTATTAAATCAGAGCACTCCTCTGATGTTACACTTCGTACATTCATGCTAATGTACAAATCGTTGTCATGCCATATGTTGTATAAAACTGTTCTTCACTGGAGTACAACATGAACGTTTTCTACGAGCGGAGCACACATTTAAATTATCAATATCTTAGTTCATAAAATTGTGGGGAGCTAAAATCGAGAGAAATTTGAATATTTCTGAAGCCCTACTTTCTATTGTATTAAATTAGCATATCCATCAAAACACGCAGCTCTTTACTCATACACATGTGGTCTACCTCCTTCACAGATGCCTCCTGCTGAAGTCTGCAGAACATAACTGACACAAAATCAGTTGAAAGCTAAGAGGCGACATGGCGTATCGTATTCTCAAGTATGCGGTGCTTCTCCAGAAGTACAGGACTCCGCTGCTCATCACGAGCTGTGGGGGGGTCTTTGGCGCCAACATGTTCTACCACATGTTCCCCGACATGACCTACCGGCAGCTCTATCAGGCCTGGTCCAAAGGAGAGCCGGTCACCATGTCTGAAAAGCTCCAGGATGTTTTCCAGCAGGTAGGAGAGTTGTCCAATTCATCTCCAAGATAACAATCAATAACAGAAGATGTCAACTTAAGCACAATGGTACAATTAGTTGCAAATGGTGCAGATGTTAAAGACGATTACATCTAGAAGTTCCCTGTAATGCCAACTGTTGAACTATTAAAATCAACAATCAAGCAATTACTGTTATGTCAGTTGATGCTAGTACAACATAGATATACAAACCTTTATTTCAATAAATTTAAGCACTCACAATGATGAGCGGTTTAATTACATTTTGTAATATTTAATCACAAAGCACTCAAAATATTTAATTCACAAAACAATACATTAAGACTTTGTGCGATCTACAATATTAAAGATATAATATCACATTTCCACGTGAAAATGTCTAAAGATTACTACATCCATGTGATATATCTTATTAAATAAGTGTATCCTAACATTATTCTATACTATCATTTTAAACAAAGGTATGGTGCGTTTTTGGTTGCCTGTAATGGATGGATATTACGGAAAGGAAACTTACATTTCTTCCGGTTTCTAGCCATATCTGGGGGCTACACTATTTTACAACTTGTCATCAGGAAACAAGCTAAGAACATTTTAGCGACTTCATCAAATTTTAATCTCAAAACTACTTTATTCCTTTTTTTTTAAATGTTTTCCAACACTGGGTCTGTTTATTTTGGAGATAAGTTAACCTCTGCGGGTAAAACAAATGACAAATAAAAACAATGGATTCCTAACGGGGATCCTTTTGTTATTTTCTTTATTGCGGCACGCCTAGTGGCAGTAAAATGACCTTTATTGCATTATAATGTACAAATAATTGCTTTTTGAACACAAAATTCCAATGTTGTCATTCATAGGTGTTAAAGGACTACGGTATCAGCTCACCTGACAATTTCTCCGCCTTCGCCTCCTATGGGTTCCATCCTGTTGGCGCTGGGGTCCCTTGGCTTCCTGCCGGGGCACAAATTGGCATCCCGGCCAATTTCAACAGCACGTTGGATGACTCGAAAGGAATCACCAACCGCACCATCTTCATCGACGGCAAAGCGGTGGACTGGAGCAGCGAGGTCGGCTCTGCTCTACAGGAGGCGCTGGTGCTGTCCCTCGATGCGCAGAAGTTCGCCATAGCACGTGAAGTGGCCCGCTTGCAGTCCGCGGGCCCCGTCTTGAACGCCGCTGTCGCCCCAGTCTGCCTGGGGGGGGTTTGGGTGTACAGTGTGCTAATGAAGCAGCTGTTTGGGCTTCACACTGGGCCTCTGTTGTTCCGCTGTGGTGTGAACATTCTGGCGTTGGGAATTGGGGCCGTGTCCTTCTTCCTGGCCTCTGATTCGGTGCGCAGCTGGATTGACAACAGCTCGGACCGGAGAGCGGCAGGAGTGTCACGCGTTTACGCCCAAGGAGGGGTGGAGTTTTACGATAAGATGCTGTCCAGAAACCAGACGCTGCGCTCCCTGATGGGGCAGAAGGGAGTGGAGATGTACGCTCCCAGTGGGAACTTGTTTCCTGCCAACCTCCTTCAGCTCAAACAGACTCCGTACACAGCCAGGAGGCAGGGGATCCTCAAACTGCTGGTGGAGGAGAACGCTTGAAAATAACTGGGAGGCGGGAATGGATGTCACCTGAAGCTGTAATGAAAAAAAACAAAAAACCCTGGCCAATAGGTTTTTAATTTATTTTATATTGAATACTCCATCCCACATGTGCTGAGGTGTCCACTGTTTCTATGAAACAAAAGCTAGATTGAAATGTTTTCCACTGTACCAATAAACATTTTTGAACCCTATTCAGAGCATGTGATGCAATATGTTGTTTACTAGGCATGTAAAGATTCTTTGTCACGCATAATGGGGTCTAATTTGGCTCTAGATATTATAGTTAGAACCTGGAAATGATAAGAGTTGCAAAACAGGTCGAGCAAACCATATTTGAAAAAAATAAAACATGCTTGCACTTGTTTCTAATCATGCATGTTTAGTTTAGTTCGTTTTTTGCCAGGTTTGAGACATCCATTTGCAAGATTTCCCATTAAAATCAGGGTCATTTTTGTGTTTTTCGATTCCCTGCATAAAAAAGATATATATAAAAAAACTCAACATGTCCTCTCAGAAACAATGCTCTGACCACGGGATTATCCATAACCCTTGGACCTCTGCGGATTACTCAGCGGCGGGGACATTGTTTCCAGACATTGCATTTTTCAAATAAGATTAGCCCTTTGTTTTTCTCTTCTCATTCTAGAATCAGTTGATCTGTTCTCAAAATTGAACTCTTTACACGTCAATTCAATTAAATTCAAAACCTTTATTTATCCAGGTAAAATCCCATTGAGATCAATGATCTCTTTTTCAAGGGAGACCTGCAGCAGTAGGTTCCACAAGAAGACATACAAACATAAACAACAGAACAACAAAAGGACATCATACAGCAAAATGTACAGGGATTACAATTTACATATTTAATCACATGTACAGGTACCAACAACATCTGATTTTGTAGCATCCAACTGAGCTTTAAAAACATGTAGTGGTACTAGCTTGGTAATTTTCCATTCTTTTTGCAGACTGTTCCATGTTAGTGGAGCTGCACATCTAAAAGCTTTCTTCCCTAAGACAGTCCTAGCACTTGGCACATTTAATAAAACCACAGCATGCGATCTCAGGCAATAAGTACTTTCAATTTGCAGAGAGATCAGGGAGCAGATATAAGATGGTAGTTTATCCAACATGGCTTTGTAAATGAAAAAGTACCAGTGACGTCAATGCAACACCAGAGGTTTCAGTCTGCAGATCTTCATCATTGGCCCACCTTTCTAAACAAACTCAAGGATTTGCTCTTTAGTTGGAAGTGTTTAGCAGCTCAGCTCAATGTTTGAACTGCCTGCAGAGAAATGGCATTGTTAGTGACTTGTGTTGAATAACCAGAAGCATCCTGTAGTTCCACAATGAATGGCAGGGGGGGGGATATGTTGGATTCTTACATAAAGGTAGAAGATCTGTACTATTAAAGGAGCCCTATTGTGATTCTTTATGTGAGCAGACTGGGCTCTGGTTTGAGACAGAGGGTGAAAAGAGGTGCTGCAGCACAGACAGTATGAGAAAAATAAAGAGCTTTTTCAACATTAAAGCAATTAAACTTGTCACAGTAGAGGCAAAAAATACATGTATGAACTCTGAACATTTGCATTAAAGGGCCCCTTTATGCCATAACTGGACAGGTGAAGATACGTTAACTATCACATATAGAGACATTCTTGAATATATATTATCTTCGATACATTGAAACAGATATACCATTCATTTTGTTTTTCTTTTAAGGGTAGAGTAAGAGTAAGAGAGATCAAGAGAGAAAACGATCATGAGATGAGAAAAGTCATTTTATGCAAACAAAATAAAATAAATTATAATAATAAATTAAATAATATGCATAATTAAAGAAGACATCATGAAAATGGAGTTAATCTACAAGAAATGCAATATTTGTATGTCTTTCCTGTGCTCTATTACCATCTATTATTCCTGTTAATTGAGTTCACTGTGCAGCAGCATTATTGTATTCCTCTCACGGTCAGGCCTCAAATAACATTTAAAGAGGGTAACACTGGATGTACTCTCACATGATTTGCATGGCCGTCGCTAATTTGTTTAGCGATAATAATCTTAATATGCAGCTTATTGAGCCTCAGAACTCATCATATAGCACCCGAGTCCCCTTAGGTCGTCTGTCTGCATATTAACAAGGTTCAGATACGCTGCTGTTTTAATTACAGTTCCAATCTAGTACCCTGTGGACTGAGCTAAATATAAACGCATATAATGAATAGTGTTGTACATAGACACACACTGACGTTTTACATCATTGTCCTGAGGTACTCTGCCTTAGAAGCACTAAGTGGGATCCACTGTTTTTCTTTAAAGGGTCAAGGAATCAAAACTAGAAGAAGCATATTATGACAACATCTGGATATGAAAAGCATTCAGTGGTGGAGATGAGTGACTGTTCCTAAATCAGGACAGCTAGGGTTTAGTGTTTTCTGACGTGCCTTTGAGCAAGATGCATCATTTGTTCCAGATCTGTGATTATGCAGCACACTGTGGGCCTTGGCACCCTGCATTCTTCAAGTAAATTCTTCCCCCAACATGTCAAAAAAGACATTTCCCCCCGAAGGAAACCCTTTTATCATTAGGTCATACTATATTTAAATCCTAGTAAAGAAATAAACAATAAAACCATAGCTAAAAAAAAAACAGAGTGGGTTTTTAGGTCTACAGTACTGCATCATTCCCCCGAGTACAAGGTGGCTTTTGGGATATGCAAATCACCAACACTGGGCTCATTGTCTTGTTTTCAGCACTCCGCTTCATCTGCTCACTCCATTGTATGCCCAACAGTGTTACTGTATAATGGGCCATTGTTAGCTGCTTTGTAGGCTATTTCTTTTGCAAGCCACTTGAGGTCAGTACAGCCCACATTACCACGCTCTCACTTACTTTAGTTTATTTCTGTCTTTCTTTCACAGTGTCCAATGACAGGGCTACAGATTCATATGGTCTGAATGAACAAGCTTGGACTTGAAGTGAATGAGGACAAACAAAAAAAGGTATTTTCATAATAACTGCGATGACCGAAAGTCATACAATGACTTCTGAAAAAGGTTTCATGTAAGGACAAGACTCAGATGGAATTCAAGTCATTTTTTTAAACATGAAATCCTTTATTTTTCTAATAAAATTCCATTCTGGTGTCTTTAACAATGCAATTATTTTTGACTGTATTGTTATGTATCTTTTGAGCTATTCACAAACATATTAAGAAGGGAGGCTGTGGCGCAGTGGACTAGTGCGTTAGTGTTCAGATCAGGGGAGCACAGGTTTTATTTTTTTATTTATACATCATGTGGAAAAACTAAATAATTTCTTCAATCTGCAATAAAATACACATAATTTACATGCGCTGCAACATAATTGAATGTACAAATATATGTTGCTGAGCATATTAAGATAAAGTAACATTCTATACACCAGGTTATATACTTTTGCTGCTCTTAATACCAGTGGTCAAATAATGCACATGTTTTGATTTTTAACAAAATCAATAACTATCATTGTGATCTTTTTAAAGGGTCTCAATGGATTTAAATGTGTGAATATTTAGGATTATATTCTGGCACAGATCTACCTGGGTGCGTTCAGAAACAAACAGCGCGCCTCCCTCTCTGTGGCCCCGCCCCTGTGCCCTCGGTTTGCGCCATTACGTCGCTCTGCTGATCGCTGCTGTGCTGCAAGGCAGGCAGGCAAAGCAGCTGCAGAGACCAGGGGACGCTGACAACAACGGAGAGGCTCATGTTAGGAAAGTCAGGAACGGAACATTTGCTTATTTTGTGATTTTACGATTCAAGTTGTTCAATTGTTACCTTTTCGGTGAACATATTTTCTTCAATTTGACGTATCCGTGGGAATATATTTTGCATTCTGTCGACCTGAAATGACTGCTAGTCGCCGTGTCTAGCCAATGGTTACTGCGGGGGCTCCTGTTTTGTGGATTATCCGTCGTCGCCCAGCCAGTCGCATGGTCGAGCCCGGTGGAGGCCCCGCTCTGCTGGATGGATGTGTGTGAAGCAGCGCCGGACTCCCAGTACTGATGAAGACGGTGATAGTGATGATGCTCGGGTTTCATCGGCAGCGGGTCAACTGATCTTGGATGTTCGGGCTATATCGCCCATTCACAAAACATTTCCTCATAAGGCAAAACATATATTCCTTAAAAACTGGACGCCCCTGGAGCAGTTTATGACGGTAAGAAAGACCCATTCACAGGCCACCAGCTTCTACAGCCAGCTGACGTTAGCTAGCACACGTTAGCTTAGCGCTGTCACTTTTATCCAAGTTGCTCCCTGCAGAGCTAAAACGGGCTTTATTGCGAACAAACATTGGAACAAGGCTTCTAAAAATGTCCCGTTTTAGCATTACACGTATGTCTGCTAAAGTTGGACCTCTCAAAAAGAAACAAAATATACATTTTATTCCATAACGTTAGTAGCCAGAGGTTGTGTAGCTTGCTTGTTAGCTAGCTGCTCCTGAGCCCATTCAATATCTCGCTGCTTACTTGAGCTGCAAAACAGTCGCTAATGCATTGCGCGCAGTATTGGTATGCATTTATAGTTTAATTGGATTAATAAAACTTCACTCGGCAATATAATTTAGTTAAATAGGCCCTTAATAGCTAATTCATTATACAGTACAATAAGCCCTTTAATGACAGAGTCCAGTTGGCGTTGAATGGAACTAGCGCGGCGTCGGTTGTGTTATGTGGCTTTAAAGAGGGCATTCCTTTATCGTATCTAAAAGCTATTCATTAGTGCTTATTGAGTGATTCGCTCGGTAGTGTTGTTTGACGGGGCGAATATGTTTATTTTACCCCATAGATATAGCCAAAACAGATGCTTCGAATAAAATCCATGCAGGGTTTTGTCATTCATTGTTAAATTATGGGTAAACCACCGTTGGTCACAACCTCTCATCATGTCACATTCTAGAAATGTCCCACGAGAGGGCCCATACATATATGGATAAGCTGTTTTTTGTGACCCTTCTTTTTGTTGCATATGCATCAATCATTATCCCTTTTTTTGCAACCTTAATGATGAAAAACGACAAATGTTTGCTGAACTATGTGGTGTGAAGTAATAGATGTGATGGTTTGCTGTGATGAAGCGTCCTCCTTTTTTTTCGATGACGTAATCCTCCACCATCCGTGCCACATCTTTTGGGTCGCAGTCGGTTCCTCCGCCGCCTGCTGCTCGCCAGTCTGCTGCCGAGATCATATGGACCCTGCTCTGTCCACTTTGTCTAGCCTCTTTCCCTCCCTCCTTGGCTCTTTCTTCCCTTTTCTCCATCTCAACTGCAAAACGATTGGTTCTGAATGGGATCTCCGCAAGGTGCAGCAGAGGAAGGACTTGTGAATGAAGTCCATTAGCTGGGTTCAGTTTTCTCTAAAATCAGCAGCCCTAAGAGTGAGGGGGGGGGGGGGGATCTGGCACCAGATCTAAGCTGGGACACCATTCTAAGCTGTGGTAGTGAGTATTATTTTGCAACAGTGGATGTTTGGCTCGGCAAGAGTAAAGATAGAAGAGTCAAGATTTTTTTTAATAAAGGCTACACTTAAACTTCACTAAAAATAGACAGCAAAGTTTAGTTTCATTTCATATTTATTTGTATATTATAAATTATTATGGTGTGCTGATGAGTATCCTGGATTTAACTGTTCAATTATTTGCGTTCCCCAATAAAGAAGCCTTGAGTTGTAGGAGAGGATGGACTCAGCTGGTGAGGATTAAATTGCCTGTGGCAATGGCCCTGGTTTACTTGAGCAGCGCACCTGAACCTGCCATCCCTTTGGTGTACAGCAAAAGTGTGTGTGTGTGTGTAACATAGAGAGAAAACAGATTGTAAAAGTGAGAGGAAGGGATAGGGATACTGGAAGACAGAGGAGACACAGGTGTAGTTGGGGTAATGGGGATCATCAGCACCTGCTTGCAAAGGTCAGTGGGGTCCAATGGGAGCAAATTGGTTGTTGATAGTCTCACCAAATCCCTATGTAACTTGCTCAATTGAACCATGGATATTGTTTGGAAACAACATTTAATATACCCTTATGTTTGTGTCCAGCAATTGAAATGATCCTTACTCTTGGAACACAGCTTGCAGTTTGAGAAGCTATTGGTCAACATTGCCTGCTGTATCTGACAATCTAAACCACCTTTTGTCAATAGGTGTTTAGACGTTAAAGTACAACAGCCAATATTTGGCAGGTTCCGATTTAGCCGGTGGATATCTGCATATTTGGGCCAAGACTTCCTCTTCTGTGAGCCAGTCATTGTTTACTGTCCAATAAGCGACACGAGAAGCAAAAATGTTGTTGGAGTTGAGAGTTTGTTCAAGACCAGATTGTGTTATCTTTCAATGCAGATTTAAAAAAAAAAAAAAAAAAACAATGATTTTGAGATATAATTTTGGTCAATTCGTTCTTTGCTGTCAACACAAACCTCACTCAAACGTAATTGGTAAATACTACTTGGACTACAAATGGAAAACAGACAGAGAACATCTTGCCCCTTTGTCTATAGATGCTACAGTCATACACATGTTTATGGTGATCATTAGATTTTATTTTCTTATGCATCACTTCATGATATATTCTATTGTTGGAACTAGAACCTGCGTAGCTATTTAGTGAGAAACATTGTTAAATATTTCAGTTATATTGGCAGTACTCTCTCTTTTTTTAATACTTTGGTTTATGGGTGCGAGCATTAGGTTGTTTCGACCAATTTCCCCCTGGTAATATTAAAGGATTTCTGACTGAGAAGCGTTAATGCGGTAAGGTATGAGGTGCACCAAATTCATACCCAATTTGGCGACCTCTAACCGCCAATTGATCATCTTGCCAGTATTCCAGATGTGTCCATGTTTGGCTTGTGCCTGTGGAAAAGATGCATACAGATGACATTCTCCTAGTTAAACATCATAAACCAGCCCACACAGCAAAGTAGTCAAAGGTCAACCATTGTTCTAGTTTGAAAGGCTGAGATGTGTATACACTATGGGATGGGCTATGAGATCAGAATGTTAGATAATGTATAGGATATTATGTGCATAAAGATCCTATGTTTGACACAATAACTTGATTTTAGTAGGGGAATACCGTTTCTTTGTACGCAAGATATTTTAGATTTTCTTTGTGGCCCGTGACCCTCAGTTTCTGTCTCTGATTTTCTGCCTTTTCAACACTTCCTCCTTTCAATTTCTTCTGACATCTTCGCTTTGAGTTTTCGACTCTTCCTTTTTCTCTCGCCTGACACCTGATGTCTGGTTAGCCTCTATTTAAAAAAAGGACACACCCTACCTTTCAGCATGGTGCTGCTCAGTAGTGCTGACAGCTTAGTATTGGTGCCAACTGACTGTGTTGGCGAGAAGACGGCTGGCTGTGTGCTGCAGGCAAGATACATTATCAGCCTTCAAAGATGCTAGCATTTGCGCATCTTACATTAGATGGCTTGGATCCATTGCCAGAAGAGCTGTGAAAAAAACTTTTGTTATTAATTCCCTTTCACTTGTGTCACCATAATGGAGTTTTTGTTCTCTTTGTCGATGCTAGTTACCAAGTTGTCTTTTTTCACCTCATACATTTGTGTCTGACTTGGTTTTAAAAGCTTCTTTCAACAAAAACTGATACAAACTTATTTCTGGGACAAATGATGGCATTAGTCACAACTATTTATTAACAGCTCCAATTGGCAGGGACGGAAACATAACACCAAGATGGACATGCTTATTGTTCCCCTTTTTTCCGTGTTAAAGTTTGAAAATAAACACCAGTAATTTGGATGAATATTACGTGAATCCTAATGATGATGAATAATGCCTTTTTTTACTTGGTTTTTCTATGTTTAAAACCTCACAAACCTGCTGATATTGCTCGATAAAAGGTATAACTTGTGAGTGTTTCAAAATTGAGTGGTACTTACCTACCTTTTAGGGTCCCTAATAAGACCCGCCTCTCTATTAGAGTGAGCCCAGGCTGGCTGTGTGTGACCTACGCTGACTGTTGGTGACAGCCCTGTCAAAGAGCAGCCTGTTCATGTTTAACCAAGGGGACCAGCTGCCTGCCTATTCTATTATAACCCTTTGGAAGGCTCACAGTCCTATTTGCAGTTGTGAAGCGCAGTAAGCAGAGCCATTGATAGACAGAGTTCGGCCATTTCTGTTAACAGTGGCTGCACACCGACCCAACCGTTGCCAAGTTACTGGCGATTTGTGCCAGCGTTTTCCTCGAATCTTGTGCATCTTGCATCGGTAATTACATGATGAGAAATGACTGCCAATATCTGAAATGGGAGTCGAAATTCATCTGCCATACTTAACAAATAGGTGTAATTCGGCACGGTGGAAAACCGTTTCGCCACAGGCGGGTATTAGCCTTAGATCACTATCAGCAACCTGAGCTACAGTACTGACTGGCAATCCTTAAGTGAACCATTCATTCACATAATATCCTCCCGGATAGCTCCCAGAAAGGCAGGTAGTTAGTGGTCTGTTGCTGGGGCAGATATGGCACAACTCTAAAATGAAAAAAAGAGTCTCCCAAGCCCCAAACACAGCTGGGTTTACCATGTGCACGTCACGATAACATTGCTTCAGAACTCCGGGACGAAGGTGCCTTGGTGGATAGCCCCATAACATGAAAAAGCAATTGACGCCATATTAATAGTGACATGTGAGTTTTGATTGGTAAATAATACTTGTATCATTTAAGTGCTTCACAATCTTGAAAACATAACTATTGTGATTACTTTGACTGATATTGCAATTGTTGTATGATTGTCGATAAACACAGGAATGGTAATTATTATCACTTCTGTCTGTAGAATACCATTTGGGGGCCACAATTGTTCATGGACATTTTTACATATATATTGCCAGAAATGTGCATACGGTATTGCATATTGCAACTTCGATAACATTTTTGATTGATTGTGCAGCAGCCCTAGTGCATGGTCAGGCTTTTAGCATCGTATACTCTATATAATTTATTAAAACAGAGGGGAAGACCTGAATGTTCAGATAAGACGGTGCATTTTAAGCCCAGACTAAAAATATAAATGTTCCTGCCAGTTAACACTGGGTCAAAAATATCAGTGGCCTTGTGAGTTGGTTGTCTATGGCTTAAATTCAAGCAGGGAGAAAACGTTATTTAACACAAGAATAAACTAAATGTATTCACAGTTGGACAGTGGTAGCATTGTCCTATGGATCCCAGTGATCATTCACGCTTAATGTTCAGAAGGGTCTTGTTGTGTCATGTTATGTCATGCGTCACACTCCGTAGAACTTTTTTTCATGGAACGTGAGTTTGTCATGGTTTTTGCTCTCAGTCTGTTCCATTTTAAGATTTCACTCTTGACGTATTTTCATCAGATCAGGGTCACCTCTTCCATCTCCTCCCTTTCTCTCTCTCTCTGCCCAGTTTAATATCTGGATCATGCATAGCTAATCAGATGAAACTGCATAATATGGTAATGGTGGAGTAGTGGGCAATCATAATGGTTTGATTAGCTGAAACGGCATGTAATCCAGCCATGAGAGGACATGCACGCACACACCCAGATAAATGCTTTGTAACTGCTTGTTAAATACAGGATTCAGACAACACCTGAGAGAATTGTGATGTATAGACATACTTTTAACACCCTTATTATTAGGTGTAGCAGAATAAGGTCTTATTATACCATGTTATGTTATGGCCATAACAAATCTTAAAACTAAAAAATGTTTTAACTGAAATGTATACTAATAACTTCTTTGTCTCTTAAATTTGTTATAGATGTGGTCAAATTAGTAGAGAACATCATCATATTTAAATGTAGTCTACGGCATCTTGGAGATCTTACGAACTAGCTCTCTACTTTTCAGAGTGTAGAAGTTTAATTTTTTTCGAAAGACAACTGGGTCAATATTTTTCCAAGACCTACTTTACCAAAAGAGCTCAAAATGTTCAGATTTATTAAGAGGGATTGACTTTTTACTCCACTAGTCCACAAGCCTTTAGGCCTTGGCGACATGAATAGTGGCTCTACATACCTGTTGTAATTCATCATCGGTATCTGCCCTATTATGAGTCACTTGTGTGTTCTAACCCAGTTTCAGAAAAATGCACGGCTAGATTATGCTGACAGCGCCGGGAGACAGAGCTAGCTAGATTAAGGTTTTGGGGCTGTGAGACTCAGCTAGCCTTGCAGAGGTTGGATTACGACAGCGCCGTAAAGACATTAAAGGATTTACATGATCATTGATGAACACCGGATATTACAAGGGTGGTTGCAGCAATCCTGCAGATAAATTGATGAATGGAAGGCAAGGTTGGCTGGCCAAGTGGGCAAACCACATGGGACTTGGGGGTCACAAATTGAAATCAATCGGTGAAGCAGAATTACAAGTTGGGCTTTATTGGTATAATATCACTTCATACAGGCATTTGTATACCAATGCTAGTATGCAAAGTTCTGATACATAATATTCTAAAGCAAGGAATTGCATTTTTTGTTTATTTGGTTCACCCGTGGAATTGGGGTAAGATAATAAGATCAGTCCATTCCAACTACCACTGTTCCTGGATGTGTAAAGAGAACGAGACACAGCATTGGAGTCGGGGCCCCTTTTATTCCTATGAATAATTCTCCTTAAAAGAAAATAACTCTTGCTTCAGCTCTTAGCTACTTTTACAGCTTTTAGGATCTAATCATTCATATAGAGGCTATTCCAGTATTTTAACTGTGGTCGATTTAACTAGAAGTTCTCTTTCCCAATGTAAGTCAAAAAGGAATGGAAGAAGGAATTTTGGGACCAATGGCGTCAGAGTTGTAGAACCATCATTTGGCAACTGTCCCAAAATGTGCTTCAATACCTAACGTACTTCCTACGGGCTTGCCACTGCTCCTTGTCATATTATTAAGCTATAACTGGATGATTATACCTCAACTTCCCCCTTCTGTAAGAGAGGACTCCTCTCCACTGCAGTCCCACCCCCACCCCCACACCCCTCAGGTATGTGAGTACAGCTGGCTCCTCACTCTTTACTCAAGAGTTATGCTCCAGTGCGTGTTTTGGCTTGTCCTTTCCACCACTATCATCCTTCCCAGTATCCCCCGAAATGGAGCAACACATGCCTTTCTACGAACATTTACACACACCATTTCCTAAAGGTGTTTTGCAATTTGACCAGCAATGGGTTCTAGACATATTGCCATGTGCCTTTTACGTGTGTGTGATCCTCAGGTCTGCCTTTAAAACAGCTGCTTAAAGAGCCTTGAATACCTCGAGAGGTCAAAGGACACAGTTGCTTAAGAACAGTGGGTCAGAGCCAAATATGGATTGAACTCCTTATTCTGCCGTGTCCCCCTGATGAGAATTAGCCAGGTTAATTATTTTTTTATCTCTGAGGTTAAGATGTGATCTGTTTGGTTTAACCACAAATATAGGCTTACTAACGTAAATTGATTCAATTCCCTATCCAATACCTGTCTATGGAACCTGTTTCTAACCTCTAGTGAGAGACACTTGCATGGTCATTGCAGTGTACTTTATGTTGACACTTGACAGGGTTATTGCTGGAACAGTTTACACGGTGAAACCTTGTTTAATCCGTTGCTTGTTTAGCTTGGAAATGTGTAGAGGAAGTGCAAAGGGATTCCATATCCAACTCAAACAGGAACATAAAGAGCACTCTTAAAAAAACTTCAGTGCTGCTGTTTTTATTATTTCGTACCAGTTCCAATTCCTCTACTTTTCTATATAGCCCTCAGGTCCTCCTTTATTTTCACGTTATTGTCCTCAATTCCTAGTTTATATGATCAGCACAAAGACAAAGGTGTTGGTAGCTTCTATAGTTTTGTTTGTTTTAATCAACAGACTTGTGCTGAATGGAGGTGGAGGCTGTGAGTGTCGTCACTGTGATGTGGATAGCAAGAGTGAAGGGATCAACAACATGCGTACATATATCTGGTTACAAAGGCTGATGGGCATGCTTTTTTGGTGGGTGTGTCCACCAATGTGATCTTGGATCACACACACTAAAAATCACATGCACCTCCCTGTGCTCTCCAGTGACACCAGGGCCTAACCTTTCTCAACTTTAACTCACAGCCTGAGGATAGGGATGATGCTTTCATATACTATATTTATTTTTACAAGTTCAATAGTTAATTACCGGTTGCAGAGATATATTGAGAGTGCTTTTGTGTGAGGGGTTAGGGCTTGATCATTTGCTTGACATTTCTAATTAAAAGCCTATTAATAAGGATATTAAAAAAAAAAAACTATTGTATAAAGAAATTGCACATTTATATTTAAATATTCATGTCAGAGAATTTCTTGATTACCTTAAACCCATACATTTATAGATAAAGCAGTTTGTTAACTTTCACTGATGTAACTACTGCAATAACTATAGCATAACAAGTCGGCTAACCATGGCAAGCTAACATTAGCCGTCCATTGATGCTAACAGGACTGCAGCTAATTGGTGAGAGTAAAAGAAGAAAAACGTAAGCTTGTTTAAAGGTCCCATGTCATGGCCATTTCTACTGATCATAATTCCATTGTTGAGGTCTACTAGAATAGATTTACATTGTTCAATGTTCCAAACTCACATTGGTTTCTCATACAGCATCTCTGTATAGTATGTGTATTCACTCTTTGTCCTAAACGGCTTGTTGGAGATCCTGCCCCCCCCCCCTCCCTGTGAGCCCACTGTGCTCTGATTGGTCAGCTCGCCCACTCTGTTCTGATGAGTCCACCACCGTTACAGCGGAACATCAGTGATCATGTGTTACAATGGCGTTTGTTAGCAACCAGGAAATGACACCAGTAATGACAACCAGATGAGAATGCTGCGTGGGCTCTGGGTGCCGTGTTGGTGGGACGTTGTGGGGCTTGCTGCTGTGAGGAGCGGACAGTGTGAGCTCTATTACTGGTGTCGTTTCCTGGTTGCTACGTGAGGTCTGTGAGACAGCGAGACTCAGCCTGAACTCAGCGTGTACACACACACACACACACACACACACACACACACACACACACACACACACACACACACACACACACACACACACACTGAGTTTGTGTGTGTGCTCAGGCTGAGAAATCCGCGGGGCTGAGTGAGTGTGTGTGTGAGGAAGGTTTGTGACTTTGCAGACCGTTTACATGCAGAAAAAGCTACATAACACACAAGGGGACGGGTAATAACCGGAAAAGCATGACATGGGACCTTTAAGACAGATTGATCTTGTAGCCAAAAAAAGTAAGATAAGATGAACTTTTATTAATCCCTCGTGGGGAAATTGTTTCTCTGCATTTGACCCATCCTAGTGTTAGGAGCAGTGTGCTGCCATTTTGAACGGCGCCCGGGGAGCAGTGTGGGGAACGGTGCCTTGCTCAGGGACACCTCAGTAGCACTTGGTCTTGCCGGGACATGAACTGGTGACCTTCCAGTTGCCATGCCAAGTCCCTATCGACTTCGCCACCACCGCCCTAATCAAGTGGTTATCTAGCTAGCTAAAAGGTTTGTTTAAAATGTAAACATCGGCCCTCTTTAGTAAATTATGCAACAGCCTCCATCCATGTAATTCATGTGCGAATAAGACCAGCAACTGTTAGCCGGTTGACAGTGGCAAAGAAGGGGGAAATTGCATAGGAAAGTAAGAACGACTCCACAAGATATCACCAAATAGTTTTATCATTGGTAAAAATAACTTTGAACTGGTTGTCGGGATATGATTAATCTCAGACCTTCTTTGTAGAAAAATAGATAGATATTATAAAGTAACTAACACAATTTCTAAGTGTCTATTTAAAGCATTGATCGGTAACACAACACGTGTCAGTGTCACATTTCAATCCATTGATCTATTTTATTGTGCGTCTGCCATGCTTGTTAAGTACAGCTCTTGTCCTGCACCGGTCTAGATGTTTCTACGCGTCTGAGTCTCTCTTCAAAAACGTGTGTGTGTGTGTGTGTGTGTGTGTGTGTGTGTGTGTGTGTGTGTGTGTGTGTGTGTGTGTGTGTGTGTGTGTGTGTGTGTGTGTGTGTGTGTGTGTGTGTGTGTGTGTGTGTGTGTGTGTGTGTGTGTGTGTGTGTGTGTGTGTGTGTGTGTGTGTGTGTGTGTGTGTGTGTGTGTGTGTGTGTGTGTGTGTGTGTGTGTGTGTGTGTGTGTGTGTGTGTGTGTGTGTGTGTGTGTCCCTGAGAGAAACTGTGTGTGTGAGATGAGAACAAGAAAGTGTATGAGAGCAGTCGTTTGCTTCCTGCTATTTCCTGGGGCAGGCTATCGGGCAGCGGGGAGGGATAATAACAGAAGCTGTTACATTCTTGTGGTTTCTCTGATTTCAGCATGAGGCTGACTCACTGCTCTCGCTCTCTGCCTGTACCCCAGCATGGAAGCTACAATACATGACATTCTGAGTCACTTTAATCTGAGACTTTCATTACAGAGCCATGAATCTGTGCTTGTATTACCACCTCTTGCTTGAGCATTAACCTAGCAATTCATTAACACTGGCTGCTGTGAACAGTGGCCATCTTTTTTACTTTATAGTTTGTTAGGTTTGTTCTTCAGGCCATTTGGGAAGCAATGTCAGATGCTACAGTTGAGGACTTGGTTCTTTTTAGATGGTCTTCTTCTTGCTATATCAGTTAGGTGTAAATAACTAGGGTTGCACAATTAGGAACATAAATATATGATCTATACAGATATTATCAACATTATTTACATTATCATTGAAAATATCTATTAGACATTCATATCAAAATAATGCTCTTAAAAAATATTTGCGTTTTTTAGACCGGCAAAATCCGTTTATCTGTTTGTGCTTGGGGTTATTGTCTATTTCTTTTACAACATCCGATTGTCTACAACAGGGGTGGGGAACCTCCGGCCTCCGGGCCGTATACGGACCGCGAGACCATTTGGTACGGCCCTCGAGGTAATTTATAAACACATGCAAAAAAGAAAAAAATTAAAGAAATCTAGACCGCAAAATAATAAACAAGCGAGTGCCTGTTTTTCCGGGCCAGGTCAGGGTCCTTGAACACAACATGAGCCTAACGTGTCATCACGTGGTATATGTCTCGTCTGACAGGGGTGCAGTTCTGACGTAGAGCACCAGAACGCCACGCCGCTCCAGCACTTCAGAAACTGCAGTACCGATAAGGAGCCGTACACATGCTGCAGTTTCTGCGTGTCTGCATCTTTAGTTGAAGGCCCGGTGGCGATCTGTTCATCTCTCATACTGATCATACAGTCAATAACTTTGTTGTTATTAGCATCTGGTTAGCTAGCTATGCTAACGAATATAAGAAGCTTTTTCTACAACCAGTGAGGTAAAGGCACATCTTTATATGATCATTATAGTTATAAAAAAATAAAAGAATAAAGTAAACTGGTATAAAATAATATGACAGTAAAAAAAAGTTGTTATTAATAAACAAGAATACAGTTTGAAAGGGGAGTGATTTGTAAAATATCCATAAAGAAAAATAAAATCTGCTTACAGTTCTGTTTTTATATGGGTGTTGAGAGATGTATCCATAGATCTCTTAAGTGCACCAGATTGATGCTTTCAGCTTCAACATTTAAAAAAAAAAATCTTCCCGGGGAAACATGCCCCGGTCCGGACCCCCCTGGAGGAGGTTAGGTACCCCCCCCCCCACTTACATCATGTTCACATGTCCATATCTTTCTGTTTTGGTGGTCATGCCACAACCGTGCACGTGCATGCGCGAGTCATGGTAAGATATCTGGATTAAGAGGTTGCTTTTTCTTTGCACAGCATGAAACAAAGGCCAAATGAATGGGCTGTGATTTTTGTTTTTTAAGCAGACGTCAATAATTTGTACGGCCCTCGGAGGATGTTGAAAAAATTGAAATGGCCCTTGAGAGGAAAAAGGTTCCCCACCCCTGGTCTACAACATTACTGATATTATACATACTATATAAATATATAATTTCCCCTAAAGTTTCATTGTTCCATTTAAGTCCTCACTTAGGTCAGGGGGTTACACTAATCTTCTTTTGTGAAATCAGATTAATGCAGATTGGGCTAAATAAAGCACTGTGTAACCCATGTTTTTGAAACCCACTTACAGATTGCTATATTTTAAGGTCAACCCTTCAGAGGAAATGCCATCTGCTTAGTAACATCACCGGAAATACACAACCTGTGCTGTCCTACAAATGTACCCTCATTAAGCGACAAAGAACAAGTAGTCCACGTACGTTTACCAATGATATTTTGGCATGCTAAGTGCTACAGAATATGTGGAATCAAACTAATACCAATTCTTAAAGATGTCGCGATTCCAACAACCTTTTAATGGCTACATGAAATGTTGCATTGCATTTTGCTTTGTGATGCTAACAGAAATATTGTTCAAACTGGAACAGTCAACAGCAAAATCAAAAAAACAAATGTTCCTTTTACATTAATAACTATTCATTAAACTTGTCAATAAGGAAATCATGGTAGGTAGTTTGTTTCTTTCCACACGGTAATAGTAGAAAGAATAAGTTCTGAGAAATATGTCAATGTTGTGAAATCGTATGATATAGTAATATTGCATATTTGCATTGTTGATTATTTGTCAAAAATCTCATTGTGTAGATATTTTGTGAAAGTACCAACAGTACAATATTGCCGCAATATCAATATTGGTTAAAATATCAGCTTTTATTAGCTTTTCTCCGTATTGCCCAGACCTAGAAAAAGTTGTTCCTACACAAAACTGCTCAAGGTATACTGCGCAATAACATTAGCATTGTGTTTATTTCCGTATAAGGCAAACTGTGACCTTAAAAGGCATTAATCCAGACACACATTTGCTTTCCTCAGGACACAGATAAAAGCGACTAATTGCTTTCTCAGAATTGCTCACGCGGAGCTAACCCTATTTTCTGCAGCGTGGAAACATTGTACAGGCTGCGAGGTGATTGTCAGGTGGGCCCACGCTTTCCTGTTTTGGCCCTGTTTACCAACCACAATGTGTTCCACCCACCTCCATCTCTTCATCTTCACCTCTTCATACAACCAGTGGTACAGAGACGTCCCCTAACACCTCTCCCACACACCATGTGCTGTATAATACATTCAATCAAACGTTTAATCTTCATCTCCAATCGCCTCTTGCTCTTGAATCGCCTGTGTTGCTTCAAGGCATCCGGCTTTTCAGCTTTTTAGGTATACAGTTTGCAGTTTATTGGTTTTATATTCCAATACTTTATAAGACTTCTATCTTGAGTATTCACAGTACTTCTAGACACACTGTTTCTCTTATTACAATTGTTACCATCTCAACCATGCAAAAGAATGTCGAGCTGTAGCAGCTGTTCATCAAATTGTGAGTTTTTCTGAAGCTGGTCACTTTTTAGAGATTACTGTTGTACATTTTAAAAATAATATTACAAAAAACACAAAGGACGGATAGAGATGTTGCATAGTGTAAAGCAGTGGTTCTCAACTGGTCAGGCCTCCGGACCCATTTTTTATTTTTTCAATAAATCGCGACCCAAAATGTTGAACCACTCAAATCTAATCAACAGAACATTGTGCTGTAATATATACGCTTTTCAGCATACAATATTAATTCAAGTGAAGTACAGTACATATAGCCCTTATATCCCTTCACAGAACTAAAGTATGCTTTTAAAAAAGGTTTAATGAGATGATGGAATCAAAGCTGAACTGTATAACATAAAAAGGCACACATGCTGAAAACCTAACCCCAGCAGGGGGGTCTGGGGGGATTCTCCCCAAGGAGATTTTTAGAAATACTAACATATAAACTACGCATTCTGGTACACTCTGAGAAGAAAATAAATACATCTATTACTACCCGACATATTAATAATATTTTATGCCATTTTAGACCCATTGCTGGTATGATAACAACCTGGTACTAAGCACACAGACATCTTGTTAAAGTTATCTTATCTTAGCCAGCGCCATTTACACTGAACAAAAATATAAACGCAACACTTTTGTTTTTGCTCCCATTTTTCATGAGATGAACTCAAAGATCTAAAACATTTTCTATATACACAAAATAACCATTTCTCTCAAATATTGTTCACAAATCTGAAAGAATCTGTGATAGTGAGCACTTCTCCTTTGCCGAGATAATCCATCCCACCTCACAGGTGTGGCATATCAAGATGCTGATTAGACAGCATGATTATTGCACAGGTGTGCCTTACGCTGGCCACAATAAAAGGCCACTCTGAAACGTGCAGTTTTCCTTTATTGGGGGGGTCTGAGGGGGTCCGAAAACCAGTCAGTATCTGGTGTGAGGGGTAGGGTTAGGGTAATGTTGTGAATCGAGTGGCCCATGGTGGTGGTGTGGTTATGGTTTGGGCAGGTGTATGTTATGGACGACAACATTACCCTAACATGAAAAATGGGAGCAAAAACAAAAGTGTTGCGTTTATATTTTTGTTCAGTGTAGATCAGGGGTGCCCACACTTTTTGGGCCGGTGGGCTACTTTTGAAATGACCAGCTCACCGAGGTCTACCAACCAAAAATAAAATCCCAAATTGCAAGGAGCTGAATAACACGTGTTATGTATACATGGGATAACTACAACAACTCTATTTGGGTTCTTGAACAGAAACAAATACATGAATACATAAAACTAAAATGGCATGTTAACCTCTCTCTCTCTCTCTCTCAAGTGAACGACGGGAGCCGGCTCTCGCCCGCGAACGAGCCGTTTTTTTGTTTTGTTTGCGGAGGGATCTAGATCGGCATGAAGGCACATTATGCAATCTGCAATGTGCACATTATCCCGCTTATTACACATGGCCACATTCTCAACAAAGTAACGACATGACTCCCAATATTAATTGAAATGCTTTTATGGATTTAGATTTAAAAAATAGTTTTATGTATTGATTTAAATTGACATGCATCCGCTAAGAAAAGTAGTCCGTTGTTACTGTTTGAACTAACGTAACAAAGGCAGGAACTGCTTCGATAGTGTTTTTGAGGAGCTTTTTGATTACAGATTTGAAAACATCGTTGCTTGCACAATGTGCACAAAGTAGCACAATTGCTGCAGCCTAGCAGCTGATCTCAGAGCACGCTCCCCTCTCCTGCAGGGGGGCGTGGTCAGCTGCAGCTCACAGAATCAGCCCCCTGCGCTGGAAAGAGCAAATGGAGCGAAATGAGACATGGCATTTGATTTAATTATAAAAGGTATAATATGTGGTAAACTGAAGAGCTCTTTGGGAACCGAAAGAGCCGGCTCTTCTTGGTGAGCCGAGCCAAATGATCCGGCTCACCAGTGTGAGAAAAAGTTTTTAGAGAGTACTTGTCCATGGACAAGTGAGTTTGGCAATTTACTTGTCCGAATACATTTTTCACTTGTCCAGAATTGACAAAAATTGGGGCCACTGGAATCTTCTTCCTCATCGTATTTTTTACATTTTCCCACAGTTTTTACAACACCGCTAACGTAAGTGAGCGGTAACATTTTACTGCATCACACATAGGGTTGGGTATTGTTTGGATTTTAACGATTCCGGTTCTGCTTTTCGATTCTGGTTATTTTCGGTTCTCGATTCCGGTTCTTGGAGAGGGTAAATCAGTCCCATGACAAACTGGGAGAAAAATATATTTATGAAAACATTAAGTCAAATCTGTATTCCTATTTACAAATCACTTCATACTGTTGAATTTCTTACGGTTATTGAATACAATTATATAAAAATAATCTCTGCATTGTTTAGTTAGTTCTAAGTGGTGCAGTTTGAGAATGTACAAAGACTCCAGCTCATTCAAAACTCTGCAGCTAGACTACTTACGAATACCAAAAGGAGGGAACACGTTAGTCCTATCTTAGCTACTCTACACTGGCTTCCTGTAACTTTTAGAATTGATTTTAAGGTACTTCTCCTCATATACAAGGCTCTAAAAATGGACAAGGACCCAGCTACATTGCTGACTCTCTAATGAACTACACACCTGCCAGAACACTGCGATCATCAGATGCAGGTCTATTAGAGGTCACCAGAAAGAGTCATAAAAGAAGATCGGTGATGCAGCCTTTGTAAACTACGCCCCAAAACTGTGGAACATGTTACCCAACAATATTAGGGAAGCCAATACATTAGGCATTTTTAAAAGGCAGCTTAAAACCTATCTCTTTACCAAAGCATTTTACTGATTTTACACTATTATACTGCACTATTCTCTGTGATTGACATTGCACTATTTCTCTGTTTTATTCCCCATGGTTTTATTTTTAATTATTTTATCCCACTTTATGCTTTGCTCTTGCTGCTTGTTTTACACAGATGTTATGTCTTATTTTTTACTGATGTAAAGCACTTTGAACTGCAATCCCCTGTATGAAAGGTGCTATACAAATAAAGTTATTATTATTATTATTATTATATTTATAGCCTATAGGCCTAGCGCTTTTCTACAACTCAAAGACACTTGCACGCTTACACATGTCCTGCAATACACATGCTGCAGCTGCCCAGCTACTCACTGTTTGTAAAAGTTAATAAATAGTATAAATAGCATTTCAATAATGTACTTTCTATACCCTGCTTCATAAACAATACTGACATCCCTGTGCTCCTCCGAGCCTGGGGGTCCGGGGATGTGAGGACAGCGCGAGGACACAGACAGGGAGGCTGCTTCACTTCATAAAGGAAATGGTGGTCAATATTAACAACACAGGAGCTAAAACGCGTAATAACCTTCATTACGTGTTAGAGAGAGAACATAAGAAAGTTTGACAAAGATGAGGCTGTTAACGGGCAGCAGATCCGCTGTGTGTAGAAAGAGAGAGAGAGAGAGAGAGAGAGAGAGAGAGAGAGAGAGAGACGCTGAGCTGCACCATGCAGCGATCAGCTGATACGGAGCATAGAGAGAGAGCTGCAGTCCGCGGGGCTCGGCCTCCTGTCCTCACAACTCTTATTAATCCCGGTACCGGACAATTGTTATTTGTTCCTACTCGGAACCGAGTTTTGCTTCCCAACCCTGCCACGGTGCTACACTTCCCGCCCCGCCCCCGTCTAACTGTACAGAAGCGGCGAGATGCATTTCCTTAGGAATCGACAAGCAGAACCGAAACTAACATTTCTAAACGAACAATGGCGGACACGGACAATTTGCGAATGAGTTCTGCCTTTTGTAAACTGAATGTATCAATAATTTGTCAATAAATCGGGGCGAAAAACGTCACTTGTCCGCCGGACAAGTCAATTGAAAGATCTACTTGTCCGATATTGTAAATAACACGTCCCGGACGGTGGGACGTGTACTTTTTCGCACACTGCAGAGCCGGAATTCCCATCACTACCCGGCACTTGACTGATGTTATATCGCTTTGTATTCTGAGTTAACAGACTGCAAAGCGATAGGTCGCTTTTTCTGTCAATTAAGTAAACTCCTGAATTAAGTGGCAGGGAGGACAAGGGAGGAGGGATCAAAACCTGTTTTGTCTATTTTAACGGAGCTTGATTTTTATTATTTTAATGAATGACTCGCGGTCTACCAGCATTGCCCGGTCGCCCGCGGTCGACGTACTGGGCACCTCTGGTGTAGATAGTTAATGTCAGCGCCATATAGATATAATCTATCTCTTAGTAGAGGAAAACAATTGTGATATCACTTACGCGACTCTGGGATTTGTAGTATTTCTAGTTGCGTATTTTTCATAGTCTTATATTTCAACAGTTTTACGACAAACTGTGACTTGACATGGAAATGATTTTTTAAGATTGACAAACATATGTGTAATTCATGGCACAATTCAAACGGGATCGAAAGATACGTTTTCTCTCTCCATTGACTTCAATACATTATTTTTCCGAAATAAAGTAGATGTGCGTGACTTCGCCTCTCTATTGTTCTGTGACCTGTCAGTCATCAAACCGGGGGTCATATTTCATTATGTGTTCATTTTTATCTGAAGTTGTACTCATGGTAAAGAATAGTTATACCGCAAAGTTATTCTCCGTGGGGACTTCCGGCAAAAATCTTGATTCTGATTGGCCAGAAGACTCGAAAAAACATCAGCAAAGATGTTTTATTGAGAAGATGATCACTACGTAACGTGACAGAAGTTTTCAAAACCGTTTATGGTCTCCGGTACTTCCAGTCCAACGCCGACTGCATGCACAGCGTTAGAAAATCAGCCTTCAAAATAAAAGTTGACTTTTTTCGGGGAAAAAAAGAAAGATAAATTGTTTTTTTTTCAAAAAATGTCTTCACTCACTCTTCTGCGACCCACTTTTGGATCACGACACACCAGTTGAGAACCACTGGTGTAAAGCATACGCAGAGCCTTGAGTTTCTTAAAGTATGCATCAAGCACAATTTGAAATGTGGAGACTATACTGTACAAGTACTGTGGTGTTTTTCAAAAAACAGGATGTTTAAGAACACATTTTACATTTACCAACATAATATTAAACATTTGTGTTAAAGGCACCTAAGCAATGATTGTTTCCAATGTTTAAAAGCAGTAGATGTTGTGCAAGGGTTTGCATGTAAGTGTGAATGATACATTGTGTTTAAGCATGTTGGACAATGCGGGTATACATTTGTATTTTTGCTCATATATTACCAAAAGTAGAAGCGATTTGCTTAAGTTTATGCGTTTACCACAGCAGCTTCAATTGACACGAGTGTGAAGGAGAAGGTTAGGCAGATAATTCAATAATAATGCAAATGTCTGTCTGCATATTTCTAGCCAGAGGTGGGAGGGAACCATCTAGATGCATTCAGGCAGGGAATTCAACCGCTCTCTTTCCTTTTTCTGCTTCTGCAATCTTTTATTTTGTGAATCATTTTACCTCTTTATCCTTTATAGTTAGTCTAAAATATTAATAGGCCGGAAGACTTGGCTGTATTGTATCTTTCCAGAGGGGCCTTGAGAACTTTTTCTTCCAATTGAAAAAAGAATCAAGCATACAGGTAATCTTTTCTCAGTGCCTGAGCTAGTGACCTTTCGGAGGCGGTGTGGCATTGATAATACGGACACATTTTGAGTAAAGCTCCCATCGGCAGCAGGAGGCGCAGACTTTCCAGGAAAAATGACTGTTGTATTGCCACTAAAGGATTAGGCTGATGATAAAAGCCTTTTTTCTCTTTCCTTAACTACCCGCTTCCTATCTCTCATTTTTAAATGTCAACCCCAGTCTAATTCTATTTCTCTGCGAAGAGCGAGAATAGAATATCAAAGGCTTCTCAGAAAAAAGGCATGAAGAGTACGAGTGGAGTAATGAGTGAGATGGCTTGACATTTGATGAGATGAGTTGCTATTGGTTGAGTGTTTGAGTATCATGGTGTAAACAGCTTCTAAGAATAGTACTAAAGGGTTATCCTAAGGGGGAGGGGGGATTGGGGACATTTTTTTTCTCACTGTTTCTGTTAAGATAACAAATGGAGACGAGTAATGCAGACCCCCAAAATGATTACAGGTGTATAATTGACCCATTTGTTTTTCCTTGCTACCTTCTTCATGAAACACATTTTTTTATTCAGAAATTAAGGCTGTATTTAACAACAGCAAAAATAGATCACATTTTATTTACAGTCTTTCTTGCAGTGTAATACTTTATAATACTTATTATCCAGACGTAATTCAATTATTTAACAAAGGCATTTGTTTTTAAATCTTACTATTTAAAAATCCAAGGTTAAATGCGGTTGATCATTGTTATACAAATGGCTAATTCGTAGGTCAAGTATTTCTTTAACACTCCACTGAGTTCGATAGACTATTTTTATATTATTATTATTGTGCTATTGTATTACTTCAAATGTATTATGGTCTTAGTCTACAATGTACATTGCGATGGAAATTATTTGCCTGAAATCCAATAATTTGTTCTTCTTGGATCTTTTACGTTGCCATGCACTCTGCTGAATTACAAATGTGTTTTGATGTCCTTCCCTGTAAAACCTGTATTACGGCCTTCATGGTGCATTCAGGCAAAAGCTAGAGCCGCTTTCACGTGATTGGCCTCAAAGTGCTTTGAGCTACGTAATTCCGTTCCGAGTGTTGACACCCGACTCAGCAACTACTCAAGAAAATCCCAGTGACCTAATGGACACACTTTAAACTCTGACTTAGATGAATAAAGAGCACAGAGCAAGACTTTACATAGAGACAATGCAGTATATTACTCACCTGTAAAAATGTATCAAAATATCATGTTTCCAAATAAATATTGATTTGATGGCGCTTTCATCAGACAAAGGAGTGAAAAATGATGATCCTTCTAGGTATAAAAATCCGTATTAAAATGTGTTTGTGTCGATGACGGAGGTTACTGCAGATTTTCCTACATACATGCCCGGTTTTTTAAGATAAAGCTATTGAGATGCAAAAGAGCCGAGATCAGCTCCCCCACACACATGAATATGGATGCCTCTAGTGTGTGTGTGTGTGTGTGTGTGTGTGTGTGTGTGTGTGTGGGGTTCTTTACGGTCTGCGGTGTCCAGGGAGCTTTTACACTCCAATGATGAGGCTGATTAAGTTGCTGCTTATTGATCCTACACACCGTTAAACACACATCTGCTGAGTGCGCTGGAGAAGGAATGTATACCATCCAGATAGTAGTGATGGGGGGGAAACGATTATTTTGAAAACGATTAATCGGGCGATTATTTGATCGATTAGTCGACTAATCTAACGATTATTTTTCTGTTGTTCAATTAATAAAAAACGTAATGTAAAAATGTTGTTCACGATACTGTGTCTCAGGGGATCTTAATATTTAAGAACCTATTAATGTGTTATACCAGATTAACGGAAATAATCTCAGCTAACTGACAATATAAACCATGTTTACCAAAACACAAGTCTCATAAGAAGCATCTAAATGACCCCTGAGCGAAAAATGCTAACGGACATTGGCACAGAACTCAAGATAAAAGTACCCTTATTACTTATCGTAGCTGCACATACAAGATATCCGATTAAAGCTGAGACTCCACAGATTATGTAGGTATATAGTATCATCACTGAGTGATCCGGACTCGCGACAGGGGAAGCAACTACAGTCATCACAACACGTACCTTTACAGAGCTTCTAGGGAGATCGTCTCACCGTAGCTGTCAATCTGATCAAAAGACGTGTTCAATGGCATTAAAATGAGAAGAAACGCGGCTGAATCGGTTAATCCATAGGTTTTTAAGTTTTTATGTATAAAAAAATGATTGCATTTATAATCCATAATTCCATTTTAATGTAAAAATCGGAGAGCAAATGCTAGCTGCTAATGGTAGCCACCACAGCTAGAACTGCTTGTTGCTGTGGGTGGCCCACGTGTGTGTAGCGACGCGTCAACGCGGAAATATGTCGTCGACGATATTTTGAAGTCGATGCGTCGCTACAGCACTACCAGATAGATCTGTTATCAGGGGTCAACGCAAAAAACACTGACTCAATCGCCAGCTGGAGCCAAATGTCAAAGATTGATACTTATTTGTTCATCTTACACCACCTCAACTAGTAGCTACAGAAATAGTTCAAGGTCTACACAAGGCCAACTTGGAAATTAACATCGCAAGTGCTTTCTCGACTTAAATCAATACGATTTTTCCATTGAATTTTGGGATATTGCAAAAGATAAGATCTGGGGTAAAAGATAAAAAATGATATGAGATTTATTGATCCCAAATTAAGAAATGTTTCCGTCACAGCAGCATGTTAAAACAAGGCATTGCACATAATGTGAAAAATATAGAGTAGCAAATAAATAAACAAACAAAAAAATATATAAAAGTTGACCGTGAAGAAGTCCAGTTAACAAAAGAGAACACATTTTACAATACGTACATGTTTTGTTCAGCTGGAAAATGTCCACATATTAACATGTCATTGGTATGATGACGTTAACTAGTGACTTAGCTTTAGACATTCACAAGTAGGTATATACTGATGCTTTTGATGTGGTGGAACAAAACGTGAACATCTCTTAAGCTTGTGTTTCGAGGCGAGTGAACTCATTTCCGGGTTTTAGAACTGACATATTTAATGTTGTTGAACAAATAAAACAAATATATCTTAGGCACCAAAGGTCACCAAAAGTGTTGAAATGCTAAGGCTTGTCCAGGTTTTAGGACTCATTCCTGCACTCTCTTGAGTGTAGAAAAAGGATGGGTATTTTTTTTGTATTAAGCATACACCTTTGTTTATTAAAACAATGATCCCTTTGGGTCACACCAGGCAAGTAGGTTATACTTCAACATTTATGTCGTAAAACAAAATGTGAAAATCTCTTAAGCTTGTGTTAACCACAGCCCTTAGACAACAAGTTAACTCATTTCCGGGTTTAAAGACTCATTCCTGCATCAGCCTCTAATTCACCTGATATTATTTCATTACAAACAGGTGTAGATGTGGCTGACTTGTTATACCCCTAGCTCATAGCAGTATATGGCTCGCAGCAGGGGGTGTGTGCTCGGTGCAGAACACCTGGCCTCCCTTCTGGCGCGGCAGGAAGGTGCCGGGTTGAGGTGGATGCGGGTGGAAATGTGCAGTGTGCTCAGAACACGACCCCTGCTAACATTTAAAGGTGCCCGCGTCAGCAGGAAAGGGAACAAATCAGGGGGAATGTGCTGCTTTAATCAAACCTGTGTGTGTGTGTGTGTGTGTGTGTGTGTGTGTGTGTGTGTGTGTGTGTGTGTGTGTGTGTGTGTGTGTGATGTGGAAAAGAGGGCCTCTTGTTATATAAATGAGGGAACACTGTCCTACCCCTTTTGTGTCTCCAATCTGTGTTCAGTTTTGCTTTTCTGTTTGAAATGGCTTTACATTGCAAGGACCTTATGTTAAAACAATTCCTTCTGACAAATTGTCTTTGGAAAGCTGTTCCTGAGGGTTTTCATTAAAGCTTTGAATGCCTGTCTTTAAGGTATGAGTTAATGACTTCCACAAAGAGTATTATGGTCATATAAATGTAATTTATGAATGGCTGCTCTGTTAATGCATGTGCATGGTTGCCCTTGGGTGTTTTTTGAAAGGTTATACTCCCATAAATATGAATTAAAGAAGAATATCTCATTAGATAAAAACCTGTTGTGAATTTTTTTAATGTATTTGAACGTCCTGGAGTAAAAATATCTTTAAACCACACCATTTTGATAACAAAATTCACAATAACCTTATTGCAGCTTCATTTTTAAGTACCAGATTTAATCGTCTTGGAAAAATAAAGACACATTTTACTGTTATCAATATATTTTCAAACTACTTGGTAGAGCCCTACTTTAATTGTATTAATGTATTTATTTTAAATCCATTAGTCAAAGTAAATGTGACTTTTATCTAATCTATATACTTAATTTATTAAAACAATACATCAGGTGTGTGTGAATAGTCAGACTGCTTAACCAGCCTGTGAATGAATCATTTCATATATAAAAGTTGGATGTTACATAGAACTACTGCTGCTGGTCAGGAAAAGCACGACAGGAAACGGATCTTAATCTGGTGGTTTACGTCCAGATGGATGTGTGGTAGTGCCGGATAAACGTCTGAATAACACCACAAAATAAACATCAAATCCATTTTTATTATTTGTTATATATTGGGTTAATAAGTGTACGGTGGGGTTTCAACTTGCAGTCCTAACGTTGCGGGCTTTCTCCACCGCTGCTGCCACAGTGACATTTGTGCTATATGTAAATTCAAAACATCAAGTGAGCTTGTGCGTTTTCATGCCCCGAGGACAAACCTGGGTGTGTGTTCTGTGGTTTCACGAGCAGTTATGATCATAATGCTGTCGACGTAATCACACAAAGCTGTTTGTTTAGAGAAGGATTCCGCAGCGGGACTCTTTTTGTTTCTCGGATTATCGGTGAATATAAAGATTCAAGTGAGGCACTCGGCACATAAGTGGAAATACTACATTCCTGAGTGTTTGTATACCGAGCTGAATGTTGTTCTCTCGTAGATTGGGAACCACAAAACTGTAAGTCCTGTCATGTGAACCATGGAATATCCTCTGCTATTTTAGCAATTCTAGGAGCCGGGGGCTACTCATTTCTGTGGAAGTCACATTGATTAGAGGAATGTGCTTCTAGCCAAAGGAAGTTTCAACAAAGGTAGATACAGGGATTAGTGCTGCTGTCTCTCCCACAATGTCCACCTGTAGCCACTTGTAACCACTCTCTGTGCACTGGTAAAGCACTGTTCAGTTAGTCTGCGTTAGTCCTCATATCCACACTTTTTTATATTATTCTACTCTAAATATTATTCTACTCTAAATTTCATTTTCAACTCTTTTCTTGCAATTTACTCGCACCATTATTGGACTATTTTATGTATTTTCTTTTTATGTTAAATACCTAGGGTGGTGGTAGGAATGAGTCGTAAAACCCAGAAATTAGTCATCGTTTTACAACTTCCAGGTCACCGCGTTTGTCAGGTCAAAGTTTTTTGAACCAGGTGTTGGTGGTTAGACACCAGAATCAAGATCTGTGGTTAAGAAAAGCTGACAAGATATTCACGTTTTAAGACATAACATCTTTCAGTTGATTCCAAACACGTGACAATGTTTCCCCTACCATTGTCTTGGAGGGACCCGCGCCCCGCCAACGGAGCCCCGCGCCCCGCCAACGGAGCCCCGCGCCCCCCCCTGAAATTAAAATTTGGAACCAAATTGCAACTAATCTATATCTACTGCCAGTTTTCACATTGAACATGTGCTCTTTTATTAAATAAACTAAACACTTTAATTTTAAGTTGTGAGTTTAGTGTTTTTGACCCTAAGAAACACTGATGCACTAATCAATAACAATAATCCACAGCTCCTCTCTCTGCCCCCCCCCCCAGGCAGCACCCTCCCAAAGCAGTAAACCTAGGGGAAACACTGCGTGAATGTCCTAAGCTTTTTTTGAACTTGTCATAGAAACGGTGGTTTCCAACAAAAGCTAAATGAAACGACTAAACGTATGCATGCACATTAGCTGCTTTGGCACAGCGGTGGTGACGCGTGATGTAGTTCCCGTATAGCCTTACGTTTTTTTTATGTTATCCTGATCAACAAAACGTGTATGTATCACAAATGTGTGTTTGCCACAGAGCTTGTTTTTTAAGCAATATTCCAAAACATACAGTAATGGAGTTTTACCATTGCCTTTAGCCCGTTGTGATACTTCTGGGTAGGAAGGACGTCATAACTCCATCAATCTTTTGTACGTTGCATTGTCGGTGGAGCCTGAGAATTAAAACGCTTCCATTGACAAAGGTAAACCTTTGAATCATTGAAATAGTTGTATTTGTGAGTCTTCAAAACAGTGTTTCACTTGTTCAAGTTCTCTTTTACAAACCATTGCTTTCCACTTTGTTTTTTCCCAACAGGGAGAAAATAGTAATTCAAGAATATTCTGCTCTCTGACGCAATAGAAAGAATAACTCTGCAACAACAGGAAGTGTATGTTGGCAAGGTCAAAAGTACAGAGAGAGTGGGGTTAAAAAAAAGGTAAAAAATGGCGAAGAAAAATATATATTATGACGCAACAAGCATGGTGATGAAAGGAAAAACATAGCTAGAGAATAAATGTGCAGGAAGACTTCTAGGATCAGATTAGAATAGAAAGGAGAGAAAGATAGAGGCTGATGAAGGCAGAGACAGAGTGGAGCAGAGGTGGAAGAGGATATTATGATTGTGAGATACATCTAGAGGAGATGACATTGGGCAGAATGAACTGAAATGAGCTGCTGCTCTAAACGCCTGTCAGTCTCCATTATCTGCATCTCTGATTCAGGAGGAATCTCTGCGACAGGTGTTGGGTTTTTATGAATGGCTCTGTGTGTGTGTGTGGGTGTGTGTTTGTAAGTAAATGGCTTCTCCCTGCGCTGATGACTGTAATTTGCATAATGGCCTCACAGGCCATAATAACTGTTAAAGACAGGAGGAGATGAGAGGGAAAGACAAGGAAAAAGGGGAGACATTATTAAAATACACCTCGAAGCACTTCTCTCATGTTCTAACCCAGTCAAAAGTACATCTGACAGCTGAAGAATAGGGTTAGGGTTGGGTTCAAAACTGTAACTGTTCTGGGCGCATTATAGTGCATATCCTTTTACATCCCTGGTTGTGTCGACCTTTTTACCCTGAAGTGTTTCCTTGTCAGGCACAGGTGTAACTAATAACTGAATTAGCCGCTGCACTGCACTGCTGGGCCTTCATTCATGTTATTAGTTCCACCTGGGCTTTTTCTGCTATGACATGTTTAATGCTGTGATTCAATGTGCATACCTTTGTACTAAGGCTTGCTATTTTGAGTCCATAAGTGCATCCCAATACAAAGCATGGCTTAATGATGGTGCACTCATTACAGTATGGAACGCCTGGTCGCCATTGTGGCTTGTGTGAAACCATTGTTAATTGTATGCCTTATTTGAACAGTATGTAACGATTTGCTACTGTGAGCGATAGTGTCGGTAGCTAGCTAGATAAGCTACCTTTGGACAAGGGCAAGGCAGCCTTGTGTGGTTTGAGACAACTGGTCAATTGTGTTCAGTGAATGAAGTGGAAGTATAGTTTGGAAAGTATCTGAATTGAGATTCATTAAGATTAGGCTACACTAATATTATACGTAAATAAATCACATTTATATAACCAGACATTTATTAATGTTGACGCAAATGATAGTTATAGTAGTTAGAACAGTTGATACAAAGATTCCTCATACATTTTAGGGTGAACACTTCATAAAATACGACAAAAAACAGTTAAAGCATTTAAAAACCTTATTAATAATGCAAAAAAAAGGTTTAGGCCAATAAACTAACCAAAGATTAGTTGATCATTACAATGTTATGAACTTGGGTGAAAATAAACATGAGACTAATACTTTAAGTACATTTCATGTTTTGGAAGGCATTTCTCCACTCCAACAGAATGTTGTAATCCATATCGCCCAACTCTTATCCTCTGACCTTAAGCCTACTGATTGACTCACCTAGTTTGACCCGCGCAGCATTCAGTATGACTTCATGTCATATTTAGGGTTAGGGTTACCGCTGTGGGTATATTATACTTGCCGTGGCGTCAGGCCTCTGTAAATACCACAGCTCTGAACATCTATTGAGAATAACAGTCTAAAGCTGTTTCTTATCAACCAGTTACCACCCTCACCAGCAAATAAAGAATGATTTAATTTAATGAATTTTTAGGGGGCTCGGTAACATAGGTTGCGCAACAAATAAACCTAGGCTAACAAATCTTTATAGAGGATCTTAGTCTGTATAATACATTGGAATCTTGTACAAACTGTTCACTGACCAGAAAAATCGAAATGATTTTATTTAGACCTTTTTATTTTCCTTTTTGTAATTTACTAGCAAAACAAAGTTATTCTTGACATTAATTATAAAATAAGGCCATTGCTAAAGAACATTTAACTGAAATGGAAACAAGTAGCTGCAGTTTCACATAGGACATACTGAGTGACGCACAACTTCCTTTTCTCTTATTGCGCATTTTCTGCACAACAATTTATTTTAAATAGAGCATACCATGTCAAATATACTTTTGAAGTGTTCATCATTAATGTGCATGTTTATTTGAACATGTGTACCACACTCATGGGGCTGACACCACAGAATGCTTCTTTTTGCAGTCAAATAATGTCAAAGTGTCTTCAAAATGTTGTATCAAATAAGATGCAGTGTTTGTAGATAAGGAGACACTAGCTTGAACGCCTACGTGTCTTGTTGTTGTTTAAAGTCTGTGGCTTCGGCTGTTTTTCAGCTTCAGCTCACAAAATAAATGAAGTTACTGCTTTCCCATTCACCGTTTTGGCACGTTTTTATTACGTGGAAAGGATATAAAGGGCTGTGAGCAGGGGAGAACTGAATTGGATCGTCTCGTTTTTTCTAATCAATGCAGTCGGGCGGGCTGACTCAGGCTTTTCATTCATGCACTTGAAGAGGCTTATTCCATAAGGGTTCAGTGCAGTTCAAGCAGACGTTTGCAACTTTGGATTTCAAAATTGTGATGAAACCTGACTTGACATTCTCCTCTCATAATAATCAGCACTATGGAGTTATTTACGCGAGCTCTTTTTAAAACTTGAACCACACTTTCTAAACCACTGAATGGAAATCGAGGCCAATGGCGGGAGTTGCTTGAAATGTAGCTTCAATTGATGATTAAAATGCAAGTTTGTGGTAATAACAGTAATGAAAATTGTTAGTCTTTTTAGATATAAGGCGTATAATCTGTACACTTTCAATTTTAAAGTGTTTGAAGTGTGAGAATCAAACGATGTCCTGCTGTAAAAAAAAAAAACGTGACTGCTATTTCTGTCCAATGTAATCCATGTTATGTACCAAGACAAACATTTTCACTGCAAAACAATCATAACAATCCAAACTTTCTAATTAATTCTCAGAAAAATCGACTTTCTTGTCTCTCTTCAGCAATCCGATTACAAGCTGCACTGTATGACTTTACCATGGGCCGGGACCACATATGGCTATCCCTAAAGGAAGTCAAGGGTCATTTACTGCCCACATTCCTTAAGCTGCAACTTCCCTGGCACTCCACCCCCCCCCCCCACACGCACATTTTAAATGCTTTGTTTGAATCTGTCAGTTACACACACGGACATGAAACAGCTCTCTGTCTGCCGCTGTTGTTGCCCTACATAAAATAAGTAGAGTAAAAGAGATCATGGGGGGGGGGTCGGATGTGGGAGGAGGAGGATGGTAGTCTGAGGGGGGGAAGGGGTCCAACACCAAATATTGAAAGGGTGATGAAGTTTAATGAGTGGTATAGGGTCTATAGAGTCTTGATTTATTTTTGCAGGCCGACCCGGAAGTTAGCATAGCAATGGCTCCCTCATCAAAAAGTGATCGACTTTTTCAATTGGATTTTTGGAATATTGCACAAAACAAAATCTTTGCCACCTTTATGATACTTAGACGTTTTCTTCAGCATGATAATCTCTACATATAACACCACTTTATGATATTTGAAGCGTAATGCAATGACGAGAAGTCAAAAGCTAATGTTAGCAGCTAAACGCAAACTACATCAGTCACATGGCTGCTGGTCACCACCGCTAAGCTAAAGGCTGCTAGTGTTCAGCATGATGTTTTTTACTAGTCAGATTTGATAATAATAATAATAGTATAATATTTATAAATTGCTTTTCCCAATGCTCAAATATTTTGTCACTTGTTAGCAACTGTAGTTTTTAAGACAGCTAAGTGACTTTTAAGACAAATGACTAAGCTTTAGACATCCACAAGTAGGGTATATACAACTTTGAGACGAGGGAACCAAAAGTGGTCAAATGCGAACACGTTATGAGACTCATCCCTGCACTCTATTGAGGGACATGTAGAAAGAAGATGGGTCTTTTTGTTTCTTGCAGTCTAAGAACATGTATTGCCCTCTATAGAATAAAAAACACAATATCACAGTATGGTGCCATATCAGGTGGTGCCATGCAAATGCAGACCTCCATTCTGTGTATCGCATGTTTCATTCATAGGTTCTTATTTCAATATCATACACAGAAAGACAGAAAGATATACGAGGGCTTTAAAGTAGGTTTTTTTCAATCATTTATTGCTTACAGCAGTCACAAGCTGTCTCTGCACACACAATGGCACACATCTGTAATTGACCACCTGTTTGTCTGTGGCCTACTTTCCGCCGTATGAAACACTGCGGAGCGCTGATGTGTAATTCCTTTGGGATTCCTAACTCCTTGCCTCCTATTTCAATTGTTTTTAAGCATCACAAAGGGACAGAAAAGCCATACGTAGCACATCTTTTGAAGAAATTGGGAGAATAAATAGAATTGTAAGCGGCAGATGAAGTTCATTCATTGTCCCATATTCGAACTGGGAATGGATGTTGCCTGCTTTGCAAATTTTCCTTTGAAGACTTTTTTTCTGTTTGTATAAATAAAGAATGTTGCGGGGAGAATTGGAGTTCAGTAGGTAAATGTTCGGAAAACTTTTGGAAAGTTTGTTTGTGTGTCCTGGATTAGGGAGCCATACACAACCTGATTTGGATGTTAGATAACCTGTGTGTTTCTGTTTTTACGTATTTTAGTTTGTTTCAGTGGATGTGATCATATATACGTAGGGCGTATTCCTGTGTACAGACGGGAAGGCTCCAGAACCGTCTGTGTTTGCAATAAGCTCAGAGCAGGCCACCACAGAGGGAAGCTTTAGGGTCAAGACTCTCTCTCTCACACACACACACACACACACACACACACACACACACACACACACACACACACACACACACACACACACACACACACACACACACACACACACACACACACACACACACACACACACACACACACACACACACACACACACACACACACACACACACACACACACACACACACACACACACACACACACACACACACACACACACACACACACACACACACACACACACACACACACACACACACACACACACACACACACACACACACACACACACACACACACACACACACACACACACACACACACACACACACACACACACACACACACACACACACACACACACACACACACACACACACACACACACACACACACACACACACACTCCTGACTGTTTGTAAGCTCTGCTGACTACAGGAAGCAATAATGGTAGCGTGCTTCCGGAGTTCCGGAGGCTTCTCTCAGGGGAGCGCGGCTGCCCTGTCCAGCTCAGCAGAGCATAACTGAAAAGAAACACAGCAGAGCAGAAAATGATGGAACATGGAGAATAGAATGGATGTGGAATAGGAAATGATACAATAGAATAGGATAGGGGACAGAACTAAAAATAATACAGAAAAACAGGGAGGCTAAATTAAGAAACAATGACATTAGGATGTAGACGAGTAGAGCTAACGATAGATTACACTGGGCAAAACGTAATGTAATTCAACGTTAGCTTGTATTGACTAGATTATTGCATGTATTTGCTGCAGCATTACACAACAAACAAGCCTTGGCTATTTTCAATCAAATATCACAATATACTTCACTGGGAGTGACATTTGATTTGATCCTTTTGGTCACGATTTGATTAGAAATGATTCTCGATTTAAAACAATTCCCGATTCAGAACATAGGGAGGCCAATATCAGAATCAAGCCAGTACGTTGTCTGCTAAATAAAGACAGTGAGGCAAATTATGGCACGAAAGCTGTTTAAAGTGTTCATAAGATTAGAGACTTTTCATATTTGAAAAAGGTATCGCTCCCGATTGCAATAATGTAAAAAAGAATGGCAAACTTTAGCCAAAAAGTTAACAAAAAATTATTATATTTCTCAATTCAGTTCAATTTCAAGGTAAACAGACAAATCTAAATGCTTCCCGTTACATAAATACAATTGTCTATTTTCTTAGACGCCGGACAATTTCAAATACAAACTGTACAATTTCAAATACTGTAAAACCGGTATTTTGTGTAATGTTTTAACAAAACGCACACTTTCGAAAGATGGGAGTAGGACAAAAACATCCAAGGAAAACATAAAGAATAGTAAGCAGTGCAGTGAGTAACCTAATATATCCATCAATGATCATGCCAATGTTGGTTTCTTTTGTAAGAAACAACAACGTATTATCTATTTAAGGAAAGTTGCAAATGGATTAGAATCCAAGAAATGTGACTAATATTTAGTATATGTACAGACACTCCTTGATACAAGTGCATTCAAATGATGCTTATATGCAGGTTTTTTCAGAATTCAGATCATTATAAGTCACCTATATAAGTCTAATGAGGGGAACATTGTGATTTAATGGTTGCGCACTACAGGGATGATCCAGTACAGTCAGCAGTCTTTAAATTGTCTTTAGCCGGATGAAGAGAGAGATGTTAGGACAGGAAGAGAGCGGGGAATGTGAGGCAGCCTGTGGAGAGAGTCTGTGTGTCAGACCTCATCATCTATGTAGCCTGTAGGAGCACACTGAGAGCCTGTGACACAACACATCCCTCCTTCCTTCCCTCCTTCCTTCCCTCCTTCCCTCCTTCCTTCCTTCCTTCTGCATGGTGTGATCTCTGTGCTCGCCGTTCGCTCCGTTTCCCAGGCTGACAGTTCTGCGGCTGGCATCACTGTGCAAATATCGGTATGCAAGTGTGGCTGATTGTGTGTGTGTGTCTGTGTGTATGTGTGTGTGTGGTTGCTCTGTTGGCAGACTGTAGAATTGATCTCACCACGCCTGGTTGGATATTACCTGCTAGCTGTCATCATGCCCACATCAAGTGTGTCGGGTGTTAAAGTAAAATAAATGCTGGTACTCAAACTTTTTTGTCAGTCACATGACGTTGGTGGGCCAATAAAAAGCTTTTCCCTTCACCTATACTTTGAGCTGCTTGATAAATTGACTATTAAGACTTGTTGGATACACAATTTGTTGCCAGTAAGTGTCATGCAGGATCTGTTTGCACAGTGACCCACCAATCACAATTTATCAGAAAACCAAAGCAGGCCGTGCTTGTCGTCAACCACAACCTGAACATGAACCTTAAAGGTCCCATGACATGGCCATTTCTACTGATCATAATTCCATTGTTGAGGTCTACTAGAATAGACCTTTGAGGCTCGAGGAGCGGACAGTGTGAGCTGGGTTACTGGTATCGTTTCCTGGTTGCTGCGTGAGGTCTGCGAGACACCGCGGTACTCAGCCTGAGCACAATGTGAGTGTGTGTGTGTGCGGAGATCCGCGGAGCCGCGGCTGAGAAAAGATGTGTGTGTGTGTGTGTGTGTGTGTACGTCACTATGACCGTTACGTCACTATACTCAGGAAGAAAAAAATTGAAAAAGAAAAATCTCCAACGAGGCGTTCTGGGGCAGCGTAGACAGGTATTTTCTGTGTTAGAGTTTTACTCGCTACAGGGTGTACTTTGAGGGTTTGTGACTTTGAAGAGCGTTTACATGCAGTAAAAGCTACATAACACACAAGGGGACGGGTAATAACCGGAAAAGCATGCCATGGGACCTTTAACCTGTTAAGCCGAGAGCATCCCGCAACATCTTGCAAGAAACAGCGTCTGAGGGCTTCTTAACATTTAACAAACTATGAATGTGTCATACCCACTTAACGGGAAGAAACTCAGCTACCTGACGATATGAACCATTTTTATCGAAACAAAAAAAAAGTCTAACGCAGAGCCTCTGAATTAGCCCCGAGTGAAAAACATGTAACGCACTTAGCACAGAACTCATGGTATAAATACTTTATTACTTATCGAATCTGCACAAACAAGATATCAGATTAAAGAAAAGATTCCACAGATTCTAGCGGTATAAGTGTCATCACTGTGCGACCAAAACTCGGAGCCAAAACGGCAAACATGTCTTACCTTTGCTGTTTTCTGATCAAAAGTTCTGTTCAATGGCATTAAAACGCTGCTAAAGGTTAATCCAATGTGTCTGTCACTTTGAAATGATTACTGATAATCCATCATTCCATTTTTGTCAAAAACTAAGATTTCATATTAGCTGCTATGATAGCTACAACCCAGCTTCCGGATTTGGGCAAACTGTGTGCACATCACTCTCACTCATCAATGGAAATGTTTAGATGGATTTAGGAACTTCCCCTCGATTCTATTGGCTCAAACGATTCAAAAGAGGTGTCAATCATCAAAATCGACCAAGGGGGAAAGTAATGATTTATTTTTTGAACGGACACTATAATTAAAATTTTTTTACTATGTTCAATCTGAATTTACTTTAAAATAATTTAAATTCTGTATGAATGTGGGCGACTGTCGCTGACTTGCGCAATAACTGCTTTGAGTGGTGGCAATAAACTAGGGAAGCATTATGATAAAACAGTTATTTGCCATTTACAGATATCCATCATGGTTGCCCCACGTTTCCCTCACATCATATGACCCTACTTTAGCAGTGCTTGAGATTGCCCCTTGTTAAATTGTTGAGTGAGAAACAACACAAGATGCAGTCACACACAGGGCATATTAAATCCACCTGTTGTTGGCGTAAGTAGAGCGTCAGTGTGTGTAGGTGACGGGGCAGGCTGCTGTCAGTGGCCTCAGCCATACATTCATTCATTCAGGCGTGTGTACGTCCACAGTGTGTACACCATCTACCAGTGGTCCCTAGGGGTTTGTGCTGATGTGTAGTGACAAGCCGCTCAGACACGCAGTGGGCCCTCCATATATACTATACACACACACAAATACGCTCACACAGAGCCACCGTTACAAATACAGCAGCTCCTGATGACGGGGCCGTGACCCTTGTGGGGTTATAATGTCTCCTGTCAAGACAGATCACCAAAGAATAAAAAAAGAAGAAGCAGGAGGCGGACAGGAAGGTCATGTTACCCAACACTATACTGAAAACACAGCTGCAAGTACAGAAAAACAAAAAGATGGCATGGGAGGGTCTTACATCATGGAGCTTTTTGTCACGATGTGTTTCCTCAGCTTGTTTCATGAAATCAATTGGACCTTAGTTTAGATTTTAGCAGTGACAGACCGCTATGATCATAACCACATACCAGTATTGATCATAACCCAATCAAAATGTAATATGAATAATAACTGAACATAAATTATTTTTAAGGAATAGGAACATTTTCGGAAGTATGTTTATTGGTTTACTTGCTGAGTTTTATGAGAAGATAGATACCACTCGCATGTCTGTAGGCTAAATTGGAAGCTAGCACCAATAGCCTGTTAGCTTAGCATACATATTGGAAAAGGGTGGAAACAGCTGGCCAGCAGTCACAAAATGTGCCTACCAGCACCCTTAAGACTCACTTAATGGTTTGTACCTCGTAACCCATACCAAAAAAAGGAATACATAATTGTTTTACAAAAAATTACATGAAATGCTAATACCTAGCATATGCCAATACGAATACAACTTTAAAAATCCCAATGGAAATCTTAGTTTATGTCACATCCATTGACTTTTGGATAAACAAGACATTATTATTATTAATTCTTATGTTGCAGAATGAAGATATACTGCAAAGTATAAGAGGCCATTTTTATTTATCTGTGTAAACTTGGATTTGAGCCACATGCGAGCAGTTGACAATCTGCCAGACAAGGAAAGCAGTTAGATGTGGTCTCAGTAATAAAGGGGGCTTCGGTTTGTTGTAAATGGAGCAGCTTCAGATTGAGTTATTGTTATCTATTCCCACTGATGAGCAGAAAAGCAGAATCAGCCACTGTTTCACTGCCATTGTGTAACATAATCAAAATAGTATCGTATCAAACAACGCAACTGACATGACCCAAAATCCATTTTATTTTGTGCAAAATTCCCTTTTATTAAAACAATCACATGTTGACATAATGACACATGGAGGATTGAAACATTTGTAGCTCTTTTCCAAAGATTTTTTTCCTCATTTCATTTTATAGTAGCTTTTGAGTGATTTAGTGCTGTTCTGCTGTACAGTTTCCACGTCCCCTGCTAGGGAATCTGCTGCTTGCCTACTCATTGACATTCTTTTCTCATGAAGCAGCCGCTCTTTGCTGCTTGTACAGGCTTGCCTCGCTGTGTGGCTGCCTTCGCTAAGGCAGTGGGTAGAAAAATACATCATGGCGTTCTGTACATTGGCTTATTGTGTTGTTTGGAGACAGATTTTTCCGGCTTTAGCTCACCTAAGTGGGCTTATTGTATGTAAACATTACAATGACGGGTACAATGATGCTTTATTTGTACTCTTTTTTTCCCTGTTTGACCTCTTGCTTCTCTCACTCATCAGTCCTCTTGTGTGTTTGGTTGTTTGCAGACCCTGGTAGGAGCGTGATGAGCGCGCGCTTCCACTTGCCTGCTGGCAGATCCTACAATGTCCGGGCGTCGGAGCTGGAGCGAGACAGGCAGCACACACAGGTTGTGTGCAACATACTGCTGCTGGACAACACCGTCCAGGCGTTCAAAGTCTGCGTAAGTAACGCTCTCCGAAAGCATCCTACTTTTAGGTTTTAACAAACGGAATTTGAAAAGATATGGAATAAGAATACAAGAATACATTTGTTATCTACAGGGACTTCAAAAAAGCAAATATACCTGCAAGTTTCTCACTGATTTGGTATCTTTATGGTTTATTGCTCTTACTGAAGGTCACTTTGCACACAAATCGTCCACTTAATAACATCTAATGTAATATAATGACGTCTTTTTAAACTGACACACCCCTTCCCAAACATGAACTGCTTAAGTAATCCGGCATACTTTTAATAATGTCAATTTACCAAAAATGTTCACAAATATAGGCAAAAAAACAAACAAATGGCTCATGTAACCCATAGCTGACCTGCTCCATGGCAACATTACACTTCCTGTCTACATCCCCAAAAGCCCCCCAATGATGTGCTGGGTTTAGAGCATAATTATGCCCCAGATCCAGGTAATAATACATAGAATAGCACTCAGACATTCTCCAATGCCCATGGTGCAATCACATTCTTCTTAGATAGTGCCATTTCAGAAGTAGGGAAGTCATTCTTCCAACTTCAGTGTAGTCATGAGCTTTAAGTCGTAAAAAGAAGACATGTAGAACTCAGAGTAAAAAATCATTTGGATGTTCAATAAGTGGTAAATGAGTGAGCCTAAAATAATCACCAATTGCCATACCTGAAACCCACAAACTGAAAAGACTAGAAATGAAAGCATGAGTGATTGCTCCCCTCCTCCCTCTCACAACCTCCACATCTCCCATGGCTATACATTTCCCCTTAAAGCCTACCTTAAATAAATGTGAGAGTTGGTGGGGAAAATGCCTCTTCGTGTCTCTGCATGTTGGAGGACATTTAAAAATCATCCCACATTGTATTTCTGTTATAATGTGAAGACACCTAATGGTTAAAATGTAGTGTTCTCACATCAGTAGCTAAAGAGGCCCAGTCTGTCTTTATCTTGTTTTAAATCATTCAGTCACACGCTGCCATACCTTGGGGGGGGAGAAAGAGAGACCGTATGTGTGTGTTTTATATATTGCCCAAAGCTAGGTGGCTTGTGACTGACATTACAGGCGTGTGTCACTTCATGTGATAACATTCTTTCTCTATCTCTATCTGTCTTTATGTCTGTCTCTCGGCGTGTGTTTGATTCTGACACAACGAGTAGGGGAAATTCCCTTTGAGTAAAAAAACACAATTCCTCTAATTACATCCCGTCTGACGGATCACATTCTGTCTGTGTCAGAGTGTGTGCATGTGAACAAGTCTATCTATTAGTATATTTCTACAGAAATGCACACTGACTTCACAGGGGTTGCACAATAAAGTTATTTTTGTTTCATTTTAAGAGGAGAAGTGATGGCGAGAGAGGATCAATTGTGTTTGTCATGGGCAAGCTTTTAGCTCTTATTCCTTTCACTTCCTGTCACTGTTCTTCTGCTCTTTCTGCGGTTCCCACCAAAATAAATGAGATACAGATTCAGCGTGAGAACCGAACAGAAGTGGAAAATACTAAGTACATTAAGCAGAGTTCTGATCTACTGTGGACAATACCCACAGGAGCAAATTCGGGTGAAGTGTCTTGCCCAAGGACACAACGGCCTGACGCAGTGGGGCGGGAGCGGGTTTCGAACTGGAGTTCCCCAACGCCCCCTTGATCTGATGATCAAACGCACAGACCACTGCGCCACCCGTCCCTACAAAGCCTCAATACTTACAATTGGTTTATGATCCATTGCTGTTATAAACTGCTGCCTAAAATAACCAGCACTGTATTAAAGAGTTTAGGTTAGCTAAACCTTAAACATGCACATTGACACAGCCTTAACATGAACCCAGAAACATCATTTATAATCGTTAAACATTGACAGGGAACATTTTACTTCACTAAGACTATATTAAACCAAAATAACGCACAGACTCTTACTGAAGTAAGGTTTTAACAGCAGTACTTTCACTTGTAATCAAGTATTTTGATTGTTTGCTTTTATTACTTTTACTCCAGTAAAGGATCTAAATACTCAAAATAGGGCTCCACAATTATTTGACATTTTATTTAAAAAATCTTTTAAAAACATGCAAATCGCAGAAAGGGCAATATTTGGTGAAGGCACAATAATCAGAATTATTTAATTACTTTTCAAGTGCTGCAAAGAGGTCCCGGCTAGGTCTTTAGAGTACGTATTATCAGTATTCTAAGCAAAAGAATCCTTGATTGGTTCGGGTCAAAAAAATATCACACCATGATCTTTTTCTAATGTATCTTTTAATGATAATGGGTCAGAAATGGTATTTTCCTCTTATATCACGGACCATATTGCAATTTCAACATCAGTTAATCTAATCACACTAAGTAATTTTTTGTGCGCAGCCCTTATTCCCATTGATTTATCCAAAATGCTTGTGAACTCTGTTTTGCATCGTACGTCATGTTCTCTTGGTGGACGCCTAGGATTATTATATAAATTCTCTCCTCTGCATTTTCTGGTTCTTTACATCTCTCCCTCGCTGCTTCCTGCTCCAGACGCCCCCGCCTCCCTCCCTCCCCCCGCCTCCCTCTGAATGAATGACTCGGCCTCTGTCAGTGTCATTGATCAGACCCCTGCAGCAGCACTAACTTCCTGGAAAGACAAGCCATCCCGAGCGCAACAATACTCCTATTGATCCTCTCTCTGGCCGACTGGCCTTGATTCTAGCGGAGAGTGAAAATCCAGAAGCAGCCACTTATCGTCATGGGAACCGAGGCACCCATGGTGGAGAGGAGATGGGGTGGGGTGGTGGGGGGGTGCTGGTACTGATACTGATTATCTTATAGATGGGAAGTCTTCTTTGGCAACAATCTAGTGAAGGCTTGATAAATGACAAGAAATTCAAATCAAAGCCCAGCCCACTGCTGACCTACCTCTCTACAAAGATAAAGGCTGGGTCAGAAGCAGGATTTATTCAGTAAAGTGACATGCAGCAGTAACCATAGTGACCAAGACACAGCACATACACATCCAGCTATTCGGTAATTAAGGAGCTCTTAATGAGTAAAGGATCAATTATCCTGCCAAACAGCTGTCATTTACTGCTGAATTAGACCTCCGGACCAAACCAATGCATGTCACGTATAAGAAATTATTTAAAAAATGATTAGAGCAGTAGATCTTTTTTCTGAACACTCACAATTTCGCAAGTTACTCTTTGCCTAAGTTTATACCAAGGGCTTTGAATAACTTGTTTTTCTGAACTTTTTTTGGGATACAATTGCAAGGCCTACTAACAAAACATAAAACGATTTCATCACAAATAACATGTCTGTGTGACACCAGTGGTATTTCCTTTACTTGCAAGTCTCAAAGATAGTATGTTGGAAATGTTTGATTTATGCCTACTTGAGTGAGCTCAGTTTAAATTTCATACAGTACTCCATGCCTTATCGACAGAAATGGTTTTTAATTGACTTGAATGGAAATAAAACTAGAGACCAAATCGACCATGATAACACAAACCGAAACACGAGGTCCAAACAAAGCAAGCGTCAGGGTTGCAGCGATTCGGATATAAGCCTATGGTCTTTTCTATCTTGAGCACATTTTACCCCTGGAACACGGTTTTTAGGGCCATTCTACATTTCTTGGTTGATTTTTCTTTGCCTTTTGCCCCCTCCAATTCTGATTCATATCAAGAATTGAAATGTGCCTGTTTGTAGTTTGTTGGTTGAAATTAGGACTATAGTTATTTACGTTCGTCTTTAAGTCTCTTGTTTGTTGTATTCTTCCACATTATTTTGTGTGAGTATGTTTTGGATAGAGAGGTAGAAGGGATACCTCCTCCTTCATGTATATAGCTCTCTTCCTGTCCAGACAAGCTGCTTGGCGCATTCCTGAATTTTTACCATTGTTTAATACAAACACGTACATGCAGCACATTCATTCGTGGAAGGAAAGAAATAAGGGGGGAAATAAATGTGTCACACTCTGCGCCTTTTGTGAACCTGCCATAAAAAAAAAAACCTATGGGATTTTCCCTCAAGCACCACTTTGGATTTTAGGTCCGTCCATTTGATTGATGTTCGGGGCTCTTTTCCCCTCTAACACTTTAGATAAACCTTCAGGGGGGAAACATCTCTCTCTCTAATCCTTTGGCTGGAATCGTTTTGTCCTTAGCATAGCTTAGCGTAGCCTATTTCTGTGCCATTAGATGGTAGCCAAATATACACTTCTCTTGTGCTTTTACTTTTCTTGTCTTCTATGATTTCTTTCTTTATATCTTTTTCTTTAAACTGTTTTCCCATTCCCCTTCTTTTTCAGGATTTAAGAATTTAGCATTTGTATCTCAGGTAATTTATCATTTCTGTGATAGCTTAGCATTTGTAGTTTAGCTTAGCTCAGTTTAGCCTTCATGCTCTTCTTCTGCGCTATTAGATGTTAGCCAAGTTAGCTTCTCTTGTACCTATACCTTTCTTGTCTTTTATGACCTTTTTCTTTTGTCAAGAGTCTTTTTGTCATTGGATTAGCTTAGCCTTCACACTCTTCTTCTGCACTATTAGATGTTAGCCAAGTTAGCTTCTCTTGTGCCTATACTTGTATGCAGTGGCGGTTCTAGAACATTTTACATGGGGTGGCAAAGGGGGGGCAAGAGGTCATGCCAGGGTGGTATGGGAGGGCGGACAGTACGTGGTATTTTATACTGTATATAACCTATGTATTGTTAATTCATGCCCTAACACAAGTGTTCTTAATGCACAAGAGAAACAAGGTGTTCAGACAAACAATCGGGTGCCCTTTGAGTCCCCCAAGCTTACTTCAATAATTTTAAATGAAAGGAAACTACAAAATGTATTTTAAAGCAATTAATTAATGGAACAGGTTGTTTTGAATTACAATGTAAAATTAAATATATATTTTGTTTTTAAAAAATGTGTTGTCTTAGTATTAGACAGACATATTTGCATGTGCTCACTAAGCATTATTACATATTAATTTAATATTAACAAATCAAAATGGCCAATTATTCCAAAATGTTGCTGCTAATATAATCATATGCTTGTCAACTTTAACTGATCAAAAATACATTCTGAAAAAATACTTGAATTATCTATGAAATTGCAATATTGACACACGTCCCTCAGTTTGTTTCAACCCCGTCACGCCATACCATTTACCCTTCTATTAAAATAATGGATCAGTCCATGTGTGATCTGCATTGAGGGAATTACATCACAAAAGTGTCAGTTTCTTCTCTTACCTATATTTCAGTTTTTGTATTTTCAGATTAAGATTGACAAGCTCAACATTTCAACTCTGTTATATGAATTAATAATAGTATATAATTGTTTATTACAAAATAAACAATAGTTTTGCAAAATATTACAATTTTGTAATGTCCTTGATTTCTATGTGTTGCCATATCTTAGCTAAACAAGGTCTCATGCCTACTTTTTGTCAAAAACTTCAACCCTGTTAAATTTTTTCAAGTAAATTCCTAGTAATTATTTATATGTTGTGCCTGAGGTGGAAAAATATAAGTAGTCCACTACCAGATGTTGACCAAACATTTTGGTTGAATTTTTCAAAGATATAAAGACCCAAAAGGCACCCGATTCAGAGAATACTCTAATTCTGCATACTGTAAGTACTTAGTTAAAGTACACAAATGACATCACCCATCTCTTCAGAGAGCTAAAGGTGACCTGTGCAGAAACACATTTCAATCAATAATTGTCAATACTAAGAGCTGCTAGATTGTGCTGCTGTAATGGAATATGTAAGGAGAATAAAAACATACCATGTGGTCCAGCTGGAGTCTCATCTGCCTCCTGATCCTTCATCTTTATTCCTCACATACATTTCTTCTTCTTCACTAATGTCTTCATCTCCTCCTGGGTTCCTCCTGCTCTGACCCTCCTGGTCTCTTCAGTGAACTCTCTTTTCCTTTTCCTCTGTCTGTTCTTCCTGATCACTTCTCAGATATGTCTTTTTGTTGTTGTTGAATCACTCCAGCTACTCTGGCCTGCAAGAGTCTACTTATGAAAAGCACTGGTACAAATGCTTGTATAACTTTACACGTTAGGGCAGGGGTGGGCAATTATTTTTCCCAGGGGGCCAAATGAGCAACTGAAAATATTTTGGAGGGCTGGGCCAAAATGCCGAACTCAATTATGCATAATATACATTTTATTTCTATATAGAAAGCAGTAAATGGCATTGTTTTGACCGCTGGTAAGAGTGTATGTTATTATTTGGCAATTAAAAGGTGAGGTTAGCTTTCAAAAATATCATTTATTCAACTAGAATTTCCAAAATGATAAATATTTTCAGTAACATTAATAACAAAGGGCATTTTGAGTTTCATATACTATTGAAACAAGGATTTTCTTAGCTTTCTAAAGACATCACATCATCTTTGTAGCCAAAATAAACAAGACATATCACTTAACTGTGTAAAGAAAAGTGTCCCAGTTTTGTAGCCTTTTTGACTTGACATGCCTATATTAAACATTTAATGTTTTCAGAACTGCGCAAAAAAAAAAAAAAAAGATCAAGTGTCCCATTTCACTTGTTATATTTCCACATTTTAGTGTTCTTCAGTTCTTTTTTTCCATTCAGTGTGAGAAATCCAGTCTCTGTTAAGCTTTAACAAGTCCATCAAAGTCAGGTTGAATGTCTGAGGTGGAGATGCGAAGCACAGCTGACAGATGTTCATCAGTGAGAGAGGATCTGTACCTGGATTTGGTAAACTTCATGACTGAGAATGTCTGTTCACATGTGTAGGTGGATCCAAAGAGAACCAACATCTTCTGAGCATGTCTCCTCATGTTTGGAAAGTTCTCCTCCTTGAGAGCAGAGTAGAACTCTAGCAGTGATGCTGACTTAAAGTGCTCTTTCAGTAGTGAATCAGACTGCAGGTCAATGAGTTCAAGCTGAACATCAGTGGGTGCACTATCAACACTGCAGGTAAAGGGAGAGGAAACCAGCTGCATTTCATCCTCAACCTTTTTGAAATCTTGAAAACGCCTTGAAAATTCATCATGCAGTGCTCCTAACATGGATGAGTACCTGTGCCGGTGATCAGCTGATGGTTTGACTTCTTTCAGGGTTTTCATGTGTTCGAGATTGTTGCTGCCTAGTTGCCTTGAAATTAATTGCAACGTTGTCATGAAGGCTTTCACATGGCTATGCATTTCATGAGCAAAAAGGCCCTTGCCCTGCAGTTGTGTGTTCAGTGCATTCATCATTGCAGTCACATCAACAGCACATGTTAAATCTGCCATCCAGTCCTTATCAGACAGCTCGGGGATGGTTTTGCCTTTCATCTCACAAAACTCTTTTATCTCTGATTTCAGAACCCAAAACCTTTTCAGCACTTTGCCCAGGCTGAGCCACCTGACAGCTGTGTGGTACCTGACATCACCATGTTCGCTCTCTTGCTCCTCCAATAGTGAAACAAACTGCCTGTGATTTAATGCTCGCGCTCTGATGAAATTAACTGTTGTAGTAACAACATCAACCACATGGCTAAGTGTTAGCACTGACTTGCACAACGCTTGCTGATGAATAATACAATGTATAAACACCAATTTCTGCTCTGCGTTGAGTTCACTCACTTTATCTTGCATTCTTTTCAAAAGCCCAACATTTTTCCCTGTCAAATTCGGATATCGTTTACCTCGGTGAACAGATCACTCAACGTTGTGGTTCCTTTCATTGGCCGCATTGCTGCCAGCTCCTCCGTAAGCTTGAAGTCGCGCGTTATCCCCCGGAGAAATATGAGCAGCTGGGCTGTGTCACGGACGTCACAGCTCTCATCCAAAGCCAAAGAAAAAAAGTCGAAGCTTCACACTTCACTTTGCAGCTGAAACTCCAGATTCTCTGCGATGTCCTCCATCCTTCTCGTCACGATGTGGCGGGACAGCGGGATGTTTTCAAACGCTTCTCTTTTCTCTGGGCATAGCAGTGCTGCAGACTCGACCATGCACTCTTTCACAAACTCCCCCTCCGAGAATGGCTTACTGTTCTGGGCGATTTTGTGGGCTATCACAAAGCTGGTTCTGGTCGCTGCATCTCTGTCTGCATGCAGCTTTGTAAAACAGCCTTGTTGTTTTTCTAGCTTTGCTAGTAAATCCGTTGATGTCCGCGCTCGTTCGGCATCAGTCAAGTTTTTGTATTTCGCGGCATGTTTCGTCTCGTAATGCCGTTTCAAATAGGGATGTCCCGATCACCTTTTTTTGCTCCCGATCCGATTCCGATCATTTGATTTTGACAATCTGCCGATACCGATTTTTCCCAATCCGATCTTTATGCAATGCATTAAGAGAAAAAAAAGGTAACAGATAACGGCTGGTCATCCAACGCGATGAATTAAGCTACCTTGGCTGTTATCGTTTGGCCTTTTCTCTGTTCTGGGGCAGTTTCTCCTTCCTTTTTAAAAGTCTCTGAAAGTGTCGGTTGTTTCAGTGCCGTTACCTGAGTGGCCGCTGTGTACTCACCGTGTTGTTGTTGGTGTTTGTTTCTCAGGTAGCGTATTAGATTGGTCGTGTTGAACGTAGCTCTGTTCTTTCCACCACGCGGAACCTCTGCCTTCCAAACATTGCATCTGGCTGTTACACTGCCTTCGCTTTCAATTTTATAATACTTCCAAACTCCTGACATTTTCTCTGTCCCGACTCCCCAGCTGAACGTAGCCTCTCGTTAGCTTACTGCTACTATGAGACACTGCGCCCACTCTGTTGCCAGATTTCAGAGAAATAAGCAACCAGGTCTATGAAAACAAGCCCAAAGAAAGCAACACATACATGATGTTGTGTAATTTCAAACCAAAACTAAGTCCTCAGGATGACTTTAAGACGTGAACATGGTCATTTTTGTTTTGTAACATTAAATTAAAAAAAAATATTTTATATAAACATTTTTTTTTTTAAATCCCGATCCCCGATTTTTTTTCTCCCGATCCCCGATTTTTTGAAAATCACCTGATCGGCTCCGATCCCCGATCACGTGATCGGATCGGGACATCTCTAGTTTCAAATGGTACTCTTTAAACACGGCGACATGCTCCCCACAAACCAAACACACAGGTTTACCCTTGACTTCAGTAAAGAAAAAATTAGTAGTCCATATTTGTTTGAAAGTTCTGCTTTCGGCATCCACTTTCCTCTTTTTGGCATGAGCCGACATTTTCGCATTTTTCAGGGGTGACGAGGAAGGTAGACACGCATTTCACGTGCACGATTGCGTGCACTGAGAATAAATGGGCTTCAAAATAAAAGCAATGCGGTTTTAGTCCACCCATAAGATAATTAGAAAATATGTTTTATCATGTAATCTTTCGCGGGCTGGTCAGAATCTTCCCGCGGGCCGTATTTGGCCCGCGGGCCGTACAATGCCCAGGTCTGCGTTAGGGCCATGTAGCCTAGCTAATATGTAGCATATCATAAATATAACATCAAAGTATTGATCAAGCGCACACGGGCAGCTGTGTTTAGATCCAGTTTTTACGGTAAAGGATGTATCCTGGTTTCATTGATCTGGCCTCATGGCTGTGATGTGTAGTTTACGTGGATTTAATAGTAGGCTACCGCGTAGTTTAGCAAAGTGATCGATCTCCCAGCTAACGCTGTCTGCGTAGTATTTTGTAACGTAACGCCCCAAACAGCGCCCATCTGTTAAACGCTATCGATTCAAACGGCAGCGTTTTATTAATATTTAGTTTCAAGCTCTCGTCCTTAGTAAAAACAAAACTAGTGGAAAGGGAAATGCTCCCAGGGGAAGCTGATCCATTGGTGCTGGGACAGCTCGCTCGTTCTCTGCAGCTCTGTGAGCCGCGGTCTGTGTGAACGCCGCTCCGCAGTTTAATGCAGGGCCGTAGCTACGTTTTTAACGGGCCTAAAATGATATTTAAAATGATTCACTTTTAACTAATGTAATGCTTGTTTCGTTGCTTGAGAAGCTTGTGGAAATAGTGTAGGTTTGTTTAGTACAGTTTTAAGGAAACAAAAGTTAGGGGGGGAAGCTGGGGGGGCACGGCTCTACAGTGGGGGAGCAGCTGCCCCCCCTTTCCCCCCGTAGATCCGCCCCTGCTTGTATGCCTTCACTTCTCTTCTTCTTCATACATTTCTTTCAAATGGTTATACTTTTGCCCCCTGCTGTGTTTCTCTCTTTAAGGACTTCATTATTCCAGAATTCAGTAGGTTTATCCCAGATACAAATCATTTAATTTGTTATTTTTGTGTGATCTTTATAGAAACAGTCTTTCCTTCCTTAGCTTAGCCTAGCCTAGCCCCTCTTCTTCCATGTCATCAGGTGTTAGCCAAGTTCACTTCACTTTTCTAGTCTTCTATTTCATTGGTAATTTCTGTGAGATCTTTAGAGAAAACATGTCTCTCTTACTCTTTCTCTCTGATGGCGCTCTATCACCACATCTCCCTCTTCTCTCTTCGCTTCCACGCACACGGACACTATTTCAGTGAGTGTTGCTGCTGCTCTGATGAAGATCAACACAAAGAGCGTTTGTCTGGCACAACCTCGCCGTCAATCACTCCTTTTCTCTCTTCCCCTGCTCACTCTCTCTTCTCCACTCGTTGCTCCTCTATGACTCTCTGTCTTCCTCTTACCATCTCTGTTGTCTGTTGTTTTCCTTATCTATCTCTATTTATTGGTACGTCTCTCCTTTTAGTTTGAGTTCTGCTACTCTCTCTCTCTCACGAAGTGTGTAGCCCATGAACTAGTCACAGTTTGGTGTTTATGTGTTAGTACAGAGAAAGAATGTGTGTGTGGACATCCTTGTATGTATATAGAAGATCAGTTCCAGCAATGTATTTTGCTTTTGCAAAGGCTGCAATAATAAAAAAAGTGTTTTGTATTTTTTTGCTCTGTGGTTTTCGGTCCATTTTGTCTAAAGTGTAGATCTTTGTATACTATCATCTTATGACTATTAACAATTAAAATATATATATAGAACATGAACAAATAATACCAGCCACATATATACAAAGAACACACACAGTGGTGATAGTATTTCTGGGATCACAGGTGCACAGTGCTCTCACATAAAGCTTGAAAAGCTGCTTCACACAAAGGGGAAGCAGTGGACACACACAGTCTCTCAGACTCATGTCTATGAATAGCCTTATATGTGAAAACATCATATTGGAGGGTTGCATGTTCTCTCACTTCCTCATGTTGTCCGTTTGACCCCAGTCAGCTGGATGAATCATCACAGAGGGTAAAATATGTTTCCAGTTTGTCTGAGAATGCTAGACATTCAAAAAGGCGTTTTTCGTCTTGTGATGTGACGCATTGTTATCTCCTTTTTTGATAATAAGAAACAAATAAGATGTTGTGGTCAAAATATTGTTGGTTCTAATCTTGTTAGAGTTAATTTTCTCACATACAATATTTCTCTCTCAATATAGTTCACAACACTGAGTAACAGGCGTCAGAATGCACTGCAGGGGAAACTACTGCATTATCCAACACTCCCACAAGTAATGATGCAAACATTGCAAGGAAAAGACAAACTTCTGAAAATGTCTTCAATTCCTTGGAAGTAGGCGGACTTTTCAGTGCCCTACACAGCTTTTCAGATTTATTTTGTCCACACAATAACTTTTTAGTGACTTTAGAGCAGCTTTTATTTTTTTCTAAAGGCAGATCTCCATTGTAAATCTTAGTAGTTTGGTTTAGATATTGTTTATTAATCAATCTTTTCACTTATTTTGTTAATCCAATAGCCTATGCACTATGTTACCTTTTTGTTTCTGATGTCATGTCCACCTGGACACTCCTTTTCAGTGCAAATATTTTTCAAATCCCTTTATGGCGCGTAGCTTAGACGGGGAAAACTGTGATTTTGGCTTGTAACGTACAGTATATGCTGATATCGTCTTTGTGTGCCATCACAAATACGGCTGTGGAATTGCCGACATAGCCAAAACATTGTTTGTTTAAAACTAATACATATTTACTTTACATATACATGTACAGTTCTCTTCTGCTATATAGAGGAACAGAGACTTTAGACTCCGATAAGACAGACCGTGATGCCAATGTCGACGGTTAAGAAAGAGACCCTTATTTGGAGGGCCATTTATGCCTTTTCCCTTTTGGGAAAATATCCTTGCAGAAAATATGACAATATTAATCAGTTAAACTATTCATCTTCTGGTCAACAGGTTAGGCAGATTTCTCGAATATTTTGAAAAGCAGATTCCTTTTGAATAGCTTATTTCTTTGGTTTCAACATTGTTTTTAAAAGTGAGACAATTACACACCATCGATCGCATGACAGTCGAACATGTGGTATTTTCTCGACCACAACGCAACACGTACAACATTTTCAAATTAAGCAGCTGTTAATATTTTTAAAACACTCAAATATAATAGTAATAGTTAAGACTTAAGGAAGTTAGCACAGAGAGGCTATCAGTGTTGACTCACTGCTAATATGCTTTGACAGTAAAGACACACACACACACACACACACACACACACACACACACACACACACACACACACACACACACACACACACACACACACACACACACACACACACACACACACACACACACACACACACACACACACACACACACACACACACACACACACACACACACACACACACACACACACACACACACACACACACACACACACACACACACACACACACACACACACACACACACACACACACACACACACACACACACACACACACACACACACACACACACACACACACACACACACACACAACGCTAAGACTGCCGGTGATCCTTGAGGGCAGCCATGTCAACTGTCAACTTCCCTTCCCCCACACACACACTCGGCACATGCTGGGCTGTGAAAGTGTGTCACCAGGGGAAAGGGGAGAGGTGGGTGAGAGCAGTGAGTCCCATGGGAGCTGTGATGGAGTTACACACTCACACTCCCCCCCTCTGTCAAAGTGGCAGCAGGATCAGGTGTGAATTTCTGCTCCACTTGTGGTCCCACAGTTTATCCTCTCACCCTTCCTACTCTCATGAAATGATGTGATATTAATGATCTGATTCCTCAGCCTTTCATCGTCTCTCTTCTCATCTTATTCCTCCGTCTTGTTTTTCTCAGAGGCTCTGGGAAAGTCCTTCTTTATACAACCTCAGTTTTTGCTAAGCCACTGTTTACCAACTTGTTTTTCCGCTGGTAACATTGCAATGAAACATTGTTTTGAAAGTGAAAATAAACGGTATGACACCCAAAACGTACATAAAAGTCTTAAATTACGGCTAGACTGCTCGCGCACACACCCAAGTATTTGTAAAAAAGGGAAATATGTTCCTTTTATAAAGCACACAGATATTCCTCTTGCTTCGTGTTTAAAGATAGAAAATAGTTATAATTACATATATAACAGTTCTTGTTAACCTACTGAACATAAATCAGTTTCATGCCATTTCTTTGCTTTTGTCACATTTTACATACAGTACTTTCGTGTGGCCCCATTTTTTCTGCACCTCTATTAGATGCATAGAAAACTATCATGGTTACAGGTTAAAGGGAACTGTTGCCATAAATCATAAAAAAATAAATGTCATGTGGTCTTTGGACTTAGACAAGTCAGTTATGGCTTCCTTGGAGTGTTGAGGGGTACAGAAAGTATCTTTTGGCGCCATTTTAAATAAGATCTGTTCTTATAGTGATTTTGGTGAATTCTCACTGTTTTAAAGGGGTATGCTCCTTTTCAGGTTCCATAATTCTATTTTGTGCCTCTATGGTCACATGTTTTAATGTTCAAAAAGGTCTTTATTTTTCTCATACTTTTCACCCTCTGTCTGAAACCAGAGCCCAGCCCTTAGTCTATCACGTAAAAGATGTTCGAGCACTAGCCAATTGAATCGCAAGTGTTACGTAGTGATGTCACTATGTTAAGTGTAAGGGAGAAAAGCATTCCAATCGAGGCGTTTCAGACAACTTTGGAATTCTACCCTTTGCAGACCATTTACATGCACAAAAACACTACAGGAAAGGGAAACTCCACAAAAGCATAAAAGGGCCCCTTTAAGCTTAGATTTGGTTGAGGGTGAGGGAAGTGTTTGTCAATCATAATTCGTTTTAGGACTGTTGTGAATGTGAACATCCGAAGATCATTTCTGTTATTACACTGTCTGGCTATGATAACAGGAAACCTGCTGGATGGTTGTTGGGTTCAGAGAGGCCGTGACATACATTGAGAGGCACCACTGAGCAAGTAAAAGCACATGGCCATTGATTTACTTGAATTTAATTACCCCCGTCTCCTGCTCTAAATTTTCCTCTTTCACAATTTCAGTTTTATGCAAGCTTTGCCGCAGACAGGCGGTGGTTTCAGTGCTCTTTCTTCACTCCTTTACCACGCTGCTGTGGTGTTTTTTCTAAGCCAAATGTTCCTCAGCAGTTAACTTTTTTGTATCTACTGCTCTCTAAACTCATGGCAGTTTACATCAAAGCATTTACCCAAACATCAAATCTGTTTTACGGATCTGTTTCGAGTTAGTTCAAGGCACCAAAATGTTGAATGTTCACTTCTAACCTGCATCATCCCATATTCCCTACTCCGTGATGGAAAAACATAGAATCACGATTGCTACATCATCTGTATCTGTAGTATTCCTATAATGTAGTTCATTTCGATCAGATGCTTACTTATCGAGCCAAGTCACCTTATGTTACAGTTTTCTTCAAGACAGCTGGTAGGATCACATTTAAAACAAGCTGATATGTACATCTATATATATGTTAATGGCTTAAAAATTAATTGCGGCTCATCACACTTATGCATGTAGGGATATATTGCTTCGCTAAATTGCTAGAAAGATGTCAGATGGCATTACACGGTCACTGAGCAAACCATGTAGCGAAATTGATAAATATGCGGCAATGGCCCACAGGCACGCATCAACTGAATTCCTTATATGTTCCTCCCTATATGGAAAGATATTCAATAAGGCTGAACATGGTGAATCACAACTTGTAATGTAAGTGTTTAAATCATTAAGGTGAGAAAAGGGATTTTTTTTGTGAAGAGTTCTTGCATTATGTTTCAATCTTCTCTACAATATAGCACAAAATAACATATCTAATTCATATCCCTCCTATGACCTCTTACCGAGTGACGAATGCTAACTCCTTGTGTGTTTCCTGTCCCTCTGCAGAAGTCGGATCCTGGCCAGGTGTTGTTGGAAGCTGTCTTTAAGCACCTGGAGCTGACTGAGAGAGACTACTTTGGCCTGCACTTGGCTGATGACTCCTTAGACGCACCAGTCAGTATAATGTTTATCAATCTACAGAGTGTTTGTGAGAATGTGTGTGTGTGTGTGTGTGCCATGGATGTCTAAAGAGAACTGAATGCAGCATTGGAGGCGAAGCACCGTACATCCCTATGAAAGGTGCTCAGAGGCGCTTTAAGCGGAAATCCCTTGACTCTTGAGACCATAAATATGTCCCGGCCATCTTCCACATCGATTGGCTCCATAGCACTTGTGTTTGCCTTAAGCCTCGCTTCCAATCCACTCCGTCTCAGAAGCATCATGTCCGGTCTCTGCTTAGACAAATAAATAGAGACGGAAACAAACTTTCGGCTCTTAGCAACTTTTAACAACTTTTAGTGCCTTCCAAGTGTAGATTTACATTACAAAATATAAGATTTATAGATGTCTTTTCTGCAATTCAAGCCAAAAGGAAAAATATTGTTTTGGCCCAGTGATGTCACGGACTAACATGGAAGTAATACTTCCGTTCGGCCAATATAAAAAGTGGCTTCTACTTCAAACTCACTTCCTGTGTTATTGGTGTGTGCCAGCTGAAAGTCGCGTAGAAATGGCAGTTCTATCCCAAAATGGAAGAAAAAACTAGATTTTATATAGTGCTTTTCAAGCATTCAACACAAGTCAGAATCTGCCCGTTCATATATAGCATATACTATTATACGAGGAACCACACATCATTGGCCATTCCAACAGGAGCAATTTGGTATTCTGTATCGTGCCCAAGGACCAAGGAGAGATGTTGCAGAGGCCGGGGATTGAACTACTAACCGCTCTACCTGATGATCCTGACAATTTGGTGCGAGTTGCAGATTGTTGGAAATATCCGCCGTAGATTTTTCCATCTCTCAAATGTGATGGAACTGGAAGGCACTCAACTTTAGATGTGGCAAAAGATACATTGAAAAAAACCTACAGCAGTATCTTTTTTTTTTTTTTAAAATCATGACCAGGTTGCTCATGATAATCCAAAAACCTGTTGTGAGCAGTTTCATGTAGGATCTATTTTCTTTCTATCCGACTACACCTTCCTATCGTCCATGAGTACATTTGACACATGTTATTCTGTGATTAAAAAAAGTAGCTCCTACATGAAAGTGCTTATGATCCGTGGATGGTCTTGAGTTTAGGTGTCATCATTTTTGAAGAGATGGGTTCCTGTTGATTATTTCAAATGTATTTTTTTGTGGCGCTTTGAGCATCACAAGTCATCTAGTTCCATTCTTTAGCAAGAAGGCAATCATCTCTACGGCTGATATGTTCAACATTCTGCAACTCACACTAAAACAATCTAGAGTGATAAAAAGCACTGCAGGTATGAGGAAAAATGTTTTTGGGATATTGGTATCCCTTTAATCCATTGACCTCAAATGTGTGTTGTTTGTGTGCACTAGAGTAAGTGTTTGCCTAAAGCAGAACTCTTCGATCTGTTTTTAGATCTGTCTCATAAACATAGATACATTATAAGTGTGTGAATAACTATCTAGAATGTACATTTACTGCATATCGGTGCATATATTATATTGATGTATTTAAGTATATTTGTTGGATGTGTGTCTGTGGCCAGCCGTGAATAATTTAGCTTGTTTAACCATGTCATGGAAGGTGTCTCTAAGTGTCTCTTAATCAATATTTTACAGCGCTGGCTCGATCCCACCAAGCCCATCAGGAAACAGTTAAAAAGTAAGTGGCATCCGCACACACCACCACACTAACAAATCCACCACTACTAACAAATCTAGTTCATTTTCAGGAACAAAAAAAGTCGTAAAAACCACAGCAGTTCAACGTAATTGCTTGAATTTCACAATGTATTAGTTGGCGAAGGTTGCAAATCCAGCCTCCACCTCAAGCACAATACACTATGATTTAAAATTCTGAATCTGCCGTGAGCAATGATTAAACTTCATTTCAACTTGTTTCTTTTTTAATAATGAGTAATAGGATTTGTAGAAGAATGAAGACGTAGCCCGCGTGAGAAAGGCAGTCGTCCTCGAGCAATGATTGAACTGAGTTTCAACCCTGTGTTTTTGCGCTGAGTGATTGATTCAGTGAGGAATAACCTCAGGGTTTGGTGTTCGACACAGTGCACGGAGTAAGACTCATTTGTAGAAATACACGCTTGCTTACTTTTACACTAAGTCATTTATTCCACTTATTTGTATCTTCTTTCAAATGTGTGGAACTAATCCACTCTTAAAGTATAGGAGCTTACCATGTTTTGTTTTCCACTCATCAGTGGACCTTTTTGGTTCGTTTTCCACAGGAGGGTCTCCCTATAATATGAGCTTCAGAGTCAAATTCTTTGTAACCGATCCCGGAAAACTTCAGGAAGAATACACACGGTAAGAGTGTTAATTTACAGGGAAAACACTGTATTATACTGATTATAACCCAAAGATGCTTAATATTATCGGAGGGAAGGGTAACAAGTAAGGCTGGAAACGCGTCCAAAATTATCTCGATATGAAAGCGATATAGATAACATCATATGTACTGTATAGCGCATTGGTAACTTACATGGGTTTCCACTTGTTTCAATGTTTCGGAAAAATTGAAGGAAATCCTGTCGAGCAGTAGACACCGCAAAACAATTCACGGCATGCAAAAGTTATATGAAAAGCTCCATCATCAAGGCATGGAGTCAGTGGTAGTGTTCCTTGCAATATAATCAATGAAACCACTCTCTAAATGCCATTTTATTCACTATGTGGCCCTTTTACACAGAAGTACTTCCATACGTGTCCTCATTTAGCATGAAACCCCGACATGCACACATGTTTTAGGAAGATGTAGTATTGGATTAAACTGCTACTCAAGGAACAATTTGTAGAATGACCAACGCTAAATAATATTCTAGTTTTTGGTCCTTTTCAAATAGCTTTATTGAGATGAATGAAGTGTCCAGACACAGTTCAAATGGGTAGCTTATCAAGCAAGAGGTAACATATTGTATACTGTATATATCAAAAGTAATGGGGATCTTATGTAAACAAGGTCATGTTGCTTCTATCCAAATAGCTTTTGGTTTCCAATCATTACAAATTCGTTCTCATTAAAGGTACCCGTATGTTTGGCATCAAGGCCGTTATGTGGACTCCATCCCACAGTTCTGCAAACATAAGGTCTGCAACAGCGCGCTCTGCACAAACAACATGCAGAGGAGGCGTCACGGCGTCATGCCGCCTTTTCTCTGCCCGCTGTTTATTCCAGCCTCACAGCCCGAGCCTTATCAACACCCTTTATGCAGCTCGTATTAAACAGTGAGCGCTGAGCTGGGATCTGACTCGCTGGTGGGGCGTGTTGTACACTCGAGTCACGACCAAAACACACTCCTGATGGCTTTGTCGGACAATGTGTGTAACAAAGAGATGGTGTAGTACACGGGAACGCTGGGATAAACAAGACTGATAACGACAGCTTGGATAACGAATGGCTCCTGGAAGTATTGCTAATAGTAGGGTGATGCTTTCAGTGTCTAATTCATGTCCGTTATACACTATACTGTAAATCGCCTCCATTTCCTTTAGTATTTGTTATTAGCGTTTTACAAGAAAAGCCTTTTTTTTCTGTCAAGGCAAATTAGTTTTGTTTACTTTATTTAAAAGCCTCTGCTTATTAAATTAGATTAACAGCATTGATCGGGATTTATTTTGTCACAGGGCTTGTAAAATATATATATAAAATAACAGACTGAGTTGCAAAACACTGTAATAGACTGACCTACTACCAAGAAATATGTATTATTGTTGAACTCTATACTATATAAGCACAGTTGTCTTTACATGAAACTGGAGTCAATTCAAACAGAGGTAAAGGTGCATTGGACTCTTATCCTAATGCATGTGTTGTGTGTGTGTGTGTGTGTGTGTGTGTGTCCCCCCCCAGGTACCAATATTATCTTCAGATCAAGCAGGACATCGTAACTGGAAGGTGAGTGTGTCTTCAGCAGCTGTGTATTTATCGTATGAGTTATATCATAAAGACATGTTGGAATGGATATTCATCAGAGGCTCTAAATACTGTGTATTAAAGGTTACCAGAGTAGAGTGCTTTGAAGCTTTATTCAATCAAGATTCATTTATAACGTTTATATTTATTTTGCTTCTCGATTCATATTTATCCACACAAATATAATTGGTGTTCCAGCATCGTAGGATCCTAACGGATACATCAATCTAGTGTTTTAAGGTCAAAATGTATTGAGTTAAAAGTTTGATGAAATTAAAAAAAAAGCTTCATTAAAAAAACCTCAATAAAAGCTTAGAATGTAAAGAAAATAACACATTTGTGAAAGCCATAAACTAGAGACACTGACTGCAATATATATTAAATGAATTACATATTTACAGTATATGCATTATAAACATCAAACACATGTACAGAAGTACAAACAAAGACAACTTGCTCATTATTGTTTTTGAAAGAAACAATATGTGCTAATTTTTCTGTCGTTTTTTTTAAAGCAGAAATATGACTGTTTTAATGTACTACTGTATGTTTACTGTTGAATAGGTTTGTGAGTGGGTAAATGATGACATATATGTGTAATCGCTTTGAGGAGCTGTAAATACTGGATAACGCGCTGCATAAACAACATCCATTTTTTTAATTTATTTTTTAAGTCAATTTATTGAACATGTCAGAAACAAAAACATACAACAATAATATAATATATATATATATTCTTTTTTTCTTCTCACTCAAATTAATAATTATAACAAAGTACAACAAAAACAACAATAATTCTCAAATAGTCTCTGTCATGTTCAACAGGGGCAAGAAGAAGCTTACATTTTTTTTTCTGGTCCTACCCCGTCTAGCATATATTTTTCTTATAAATAAGATATTAGGTCATCGTCAACATCAACGTCATGTTTGTCTTAATTTTGTTTGCTTTTTGTTTTTTTACAAAACAATCAGAAAGAAATTACTTTTACAATTACAAGAAATAACAACAAATGGGATTTTACAGGTTTGTTCATAACCATTAATGATTTGACTCCTAAATAATACTTTCAGTTTAGATAGACTTGTAAAATATTTCAGTGCATCATTACAGTTATTCCACAGACTAACACCTTTTGATGAGATGCATTTACTGTGCAGGCATGAAAATCACTCACCTTTCGGCGAAATTCGCCGTTTTGAATCCAAAATAGGTCGTTTGTGTGATTCATGTAGATCTGCAATACAAATATTTTTGGGGTATGGGGGGGGGGGTCTGGGACCCGGAGTAATCTGCGGCCGCGAGCTGTTATGTGCCATCATGACACGCATGGTGTTCTTGTTTTATATATTATAATGCAGCGCGAGCTGTGTGCTCGAGTCTTCCTGCCTGTCGGCTCTGCTGCTCCGGGATGATGGTCTAGCTTCAGCAGCCACATTAGCTACGGGTGCGTTCGTTATATTAACTGTGCGGTCCGGAGTCACTGTGGTACATACTGGACCGCTGGTGAACAGCTGTTAGAACGGGCCGTTCAGGTGTTCAGAGCAGAGCTCCCTGTCGGAGCGCAGAGCGTGATGTGCACTGAATTTTTTTTCTGTCGCAATATTATCGTTGAACTAGCTAGCTAGCATACATTGTCACTATCTGCTAACGTTAGCTTTAGCCTTCGATTTCTAATAGTTTTTTTTTCATAGGCGATAAACGGAGGTGGTATAAGTATAGATCTTGTACTTGAGTAAAAGTAGAAGCACTCAGATATTGTACTTGAGTAAAAGTAGAAGTACTCAGATCTTGTACTTGATTAAAAGTAGAAGTACTCAGATCTTGTACTTGATTAAAAGCAGAAATACTCAGATCTTGTACTTGAGTAAAAGTAGAAGTACTCAGATCTTGTACTTGATTAAAAGTAGAAGTACTCAGATCTTGTACTTGATTAAAAGCAGAACTACTCAGATATTGTACTTGATTAAAAGCAGAAATACTCAGGTCTTGTACTTGAGTAAAAGTAGAAGTACCAGAGTGTAGGAATAGGAATAGGAATACTCTGTTAGTAAAAGTACTGCATTCAAAATGTTCCTCAAGTAAAAGTAGAAAAGTATTCTCATCAAAATATAGTGAAAGTAGCGACAGTAAAAGTAGTCGTTGTGCAGATTGGTCCATTTCAGAATAATATATATGATATGTTTTAAAATGATTGATCATGAAAGTGTTCTCAAAGCTGGTGAAGGTGCAGCTAGTTTGAATGAATTTGTATACTGCAGGGTAGCTTGTGGATTTACTCCAGGTGAAACTAAAGTCTGATTCAACACTTGATTAGATTTCACATCATTCATCCAGATCTGTGAAGTAACTAAAGGTATTAAATACATATATTGGAGTAAAAGTACACCATTTACCTATGAACTGTAGAGGAGAAGAAGAACAAAGTAGCAAAACATTGAAATACTTAAATAAAGTACAAGTATCTCAAAATTCTACCCAAGTATAGTACTTGAGTTTATGAATTTAGTTACTTTACACCAGATGCCATAAAGATAGAAAGACTCAGCCTTGCACAGAGGCATGACAATAGATTTTCAAAATGCTCAACAGTGCTGCCAAAATTATAAACTGACTGCTACACAATTAAAATAAATGCTTTTATATATTTCTATTAGATGTGACTCTTTACCATTTCTGTTATTATTACCTGCTGCTTTAGTTGCCTCTGTTATTCCTAATTTTAAAGCCGATATTCCGTGGGGTCGGGGGGCTCGGGTCCTTGTCACCTTTTCCATACCTGATGAGTTTGCATCGCTGACTGTGTTATTATGTGAAAATAACTAACACTATTTTGCATTGATTCAAAGCTTAATGTTTGTTTATCCTGTGTTTCAGATTGCCCTGTCCACACAACACAGCCGCACTGCTGGCGTCCTATTCTGTTCAATGTGAGTATGGCTCCCTGGATACATCCACTCTATACAGAGCGATGGGAGGGCAATTCATTAGCTTCCCTTTTAGCTGCATGCTGTTAAATGAAACCGCTGTGGTTTGCTCCAGTGCATCTAAAGCCATTATCATTCAATTATGCTCTGTGGTGATATGTTGATATTATTTGCAGTGATATAAATAGACAATGTGTTTTTTTAATTACAGAATCAGTATCAGATTTTTTAAATGTAGTTTATTGCAAAGTTGCTTTACACATACAGTACAAGGAATTTGCTTTGGTGTATAATGGTGCATAGATAGACACAGTGAGAGGAATTAAGAAAGAACAAGAATGCCCAAAATCTAACTATTATACAAATTATATTTATAAAAAAATATATTAATTGGAAAAAATATAAAAAACTAAATACAATATAACTATGAAAAATGAAAACATGTATAATAATAGTAATATATGTACAGTATAGCAGAAATTATAGCAGAGAGCTGTCCAGTTTAGCGTCTTACAGAAATGTGCTAAAAACATAGAAGACGTGTGACGATGTGCAGGGTGAACAGGACATTTAGCGCTGAGCTAAAGGCTAACTGCATCATCCGAATAATGACACACTCGCTCGGTCTCTTTCACTGCTGCTCATTGTTTTCATGCAGTCTGCTTCTTTCTTTTATCTCTGTTTAGTCTGCCTCGTCCCTCTCTGATTATCCTTTTTTCTCACCCCCACCTCTCCCTTCCGCTCTCTCCCTCTTTATGTCCGCCACCTCGCTCTGGCATATTTTGAAGGGATTGTGCACTGCTACAGTATATAGGTCAGAGAGGAGATTTGGCCCAGACTACCAACATCATGACACCACTGCTTTTACCCCCCCCCCCCACACACACACACACACACACACACACACACACACACACACACACACACACACACACACACACACACACCACACACACACACACACACACACACACACACACACACACACACACACACACACACACACACACCACACACCCACACACACACACACACACACACACACACACACACACACACACACACACACACACACACACACACACACACACACACACACACACACACACACACACACACACACACACACACACACACACACACACACACACACAGTGTGTCCATGTTATCCCTTTGCCCAGTGCCAGCCCAGATCATGAAGATAAATGTTTGCTTTGGGAAAAACGGTTTGAAGCAGCTGCTACGGTGCTAATTCAGTTAGCTCGGACCAAGTGCCACCACTGACCACACCAAAGTGACCAAATTCTGCGTGAAAATAATAGACCCTTTTCTTGGATACAACGTATTTTGGTTTGTATAAGAAAAGCTTGACATTACGGTTTTTAGTAGTACATTTTGACTGTAATGTACATTTTCGTATACACAAAACATTTCTGGGAATAAAGAAATTCTTAGTCGACTAACAATTGTTTATGGACTCATTGATTCGTTTTTTAATTGATAGATCTGTATATAAAAAACTTCTTCACAAAGAATCATGCTAAAAACACCCCTTTAAATCATGCGCGTACAGTACCAGCGATGTGCTCATAGTTTTCTTGGAAATAGTAATGCAGGAATGGAGTAATCTTGTCGGCCATCCCAAAAGTTAGCGTCGCTGTTGTAACATCTACGAAAGTTCATGAGATTTTCCATTCGGTTTTGGATTAGAAAATAAGCTCTCTTACCAACACCAACACAATGCTGAATCTTTTCCAGATTGAGGACTCATTCCTGCACCACTTCACACATGAATCCACATAAAAAGACCACATTTGTAGTCCAAAGACCGATTTGTCAACCAATCAACTACAGTAAGAGTGTGTAGCCCTAAAAATGTTGTATCACCAAACACTTCTACGTCTTTAATGCTCCAATGATTGCAAAGTGTTGCTATTGTTCATGTATACAATTGTACATTTTAGATATGGTCAGATTTCCTGTCAATATTCATATTAATAAAGGGCAAGCACACACAACGTATGGAAATCCATCATCACAAACGGAGAGGTCAATGTGTTGTTTGTGCCGTGTTAGTCAATAGCATCATTATAAGGAGCCTGAGCTGAAGCCAGTATGGATATCACATGGGTACATGAATACTTACAGAGAGATCAGGTTCTCTATGAGCTGCAGTGGCCTTGCACTATAAAGCCATACCAACATTAGCCCACTGCTCTAAACCGAATGCTATTGACCGAACATATATTCCTCCCTGGAGCCGTGTACACGTCAATAAGAAGTGAGCCTAGATTGATTCGTTGGTCAATATGCTTAGGCTACTGGCTAGTAGCTTAGTCCAGGGACCACTTGAGTTAAATTGATGCTTTGTGAGTGTAAACTGTTAGCTAGTGAGCCAATAGCTTCAGGGATTCACTTTTCCCTCTTAAGGCGATGAAAGACCTTGGAATTATTTCACTTTTTATCTTTCTTCTTCTCACTTCTTTCTTCATCTCTGAGTACAAACAGTTAACCTTCTGTCTTTTGCTATTTGGATCCCCATTTAAATGTATCTATGTATAGAAAAGACAACTTCATCTATACTTGCAGTTCAGTTATGGGCATTTTAAAGAAGACATATTCTGCTAATTTTCAGGTTCATATTTGTATTTGGATTCTCTACTGTGAACTGTTTCTATGCTTTAATGTTCAACAAGTCCAACAAATTCCTTCTGGAGGGGACTTTGGGATTTGAGCCCTTGCATTCCTATACAACACACTACAGGAAAGGGAACACTCAAAGTAGGGTTGAGATATATTATTTAAGGCATCGTCTTGCTTTACCATCTCTTTTAATCATATCATACCACCTTGGTGTATGGGCACACTATAAGGACTCTTTGATCTGAAACACATGTATACAACAGCACACTCAAAAGTAATGAGTCCTACTTTCGTCATTGAAGAGTATTGTCAGAGGCTGTGAGAATTTGCAGTTAAAGTGTGAAGTCTCATTGTTTTTTGTCACCACTGTGATTGTGTTTGTTCCAATGCCTCCCTGCGTAAACACATGCACACCACAAAGTCAATACGGCGGCACGAAGATTGAAGAGTGTGAGATGATGACTGACGGTGTGAGAAAGTGTAATGAACACAATGATGGTGTAATGAATTTGAATAATTAGCCAAAGCATTCAAGTGTTAATATTCTGAAGATATTTGGCAATAATGGTTATTGCCAGCTTAGGCAACATTTTATTTTTATTTTTAAATAAGCCACATCGAGTATAAAAAAACCTACTTTTCCAGATCTGACGCATGAAAAACGTTCAGATCAAGAAAATTATACATTTGTTTAGTTTTTTTTAATAATTTGGCTTTATTTGCATCAGTTTTTTTAATGACATGTTTTAGGGCTGGTCTTTTTATTTAAGATACATTTATTATTTATAATTATTTTAAGCCAATATCCAAGCAATGGGTTAAATCACTCCACTATAGCATATTTTTTCATACAAAAAAATGTATTCATGAAAACAGTCACAATATGTTTTGTAAATGGATGAATGTGAAGCATATGTTCGCACAATGAGTGTAATCATATCTTTGATTATTGATGTATTGACATCATATTGATCTCCCTTGTTTTCTAGCTGAGTTGGGGGACTACAGTGAATCGGAGCACGCAGCGGGATATCTCTCAGAGTTCTGCTTCATGCTCAACCCTCCGCAAGACTTCCACAAAGAGGTCGCCAAACATCACCAGCAGCACAGGTACGCCGAGATACAAAAAAACCAAGCACAGAACTGATTCCTCTGACAAATGCATGTAAAAGAAAACACAAAGGAAGTGAAGCTTTCAACCGTGCTTGTGGCAGGAAAATCACTCAGAAATAAATTGGATTCCAGACCTTGAACAGATTACTCTGTGTTCAGATAAAGTGTCTTTTCATCTGGAGTCACTACACAGACATTTGTGGCAGTAAAAGTGATTCATTCTACCATCAGTGTACATTATAGGGTTGGGAGACATGACGCTTTATACTGTAACGGTAGGAATGTGCCAAAACCGTAGAGATTTGGCAAAAACAGGACGTAGCTATTCTCGCGGTATCTTGTGATCTAGCAGAACTTTGGGGATATGATTCACAGACATTTGCACCACGTTTATTTCAACACGGTTCTGTGGATTATGCAAATGAAAAACGAGCATATTCTGGAGGCAAAGTCTTTTTTAAAAACGTATTCTGCATAGAAATGTGTAAACTCATTTTGCTTAATATTGCAAAAACTTAAGTCAGGCTTTCATTTATTTGTTTAGATTAAACCTGTAACACTTACAATTCTTGCTCTTTAATTCTTTAGTTTTTAACTCGATCATTGTCCTGTTGAGTTAAACAAAAGAGTAAAATAATAACATTTGAGGAGAAACTGAATGATTATTTTCCAACATGTGTTGTGATTGGTCAACCGCTAAGAGATGTCCCGTCCCATTGCCTATCAATACAATGTGTTGGAGTGCTAGCCAATAGAAGCGCGAGTCTCACCCAGTGATGTCACTATTTGACTAGAGTAGACAAAGGAGCACAGGTATTTCAGTATAGACCACTACCATGATATAAACATCAGATTTTGTCCGTATCCCTTACCCAAAATACATCCTATTGAGCCCTGTCAAAAACGTTTTATTTTGACAGGTTTTTTTTTTTCCGAGAAAAGTAAGAAAACTCACCACCTTACACAAACAGGTGCTCACTAATGACTGGTGTACCACAGTCTATCTGACCTTAACCTGCTGTCCACATTTCTGATTTATTTTGTTTCTTATTGTGCCCCTCCCATTCTCCCTCCTTCTCCATATGTCTCTTTGACACCTACTCTCTCTATTTCCACCGACCCTGTCATCATCACTCCCTGCTTCCACGCACAACCCCCCCCCCCCCCCCCCCCCCCATCTGTCTTTGAACCCATCCCTTTCTCCCTCCCCTCTCTCAGCGGTCTATCTCCTGCCCAGTCAGAGTTTAATTATCTGAACACAGCACGCACGCTGGAGCTCTACGGGGTAGAGCTGCACTATGCAAGGGTAAGTACGGTTTCATTGTGTTTGGTGCATGTGTTCAAATCTGCTACATGTGTTTGTTTCTTTCTGTGTTGCTGTTTGAAATAACTAAAGTGTGTTTTTAATACACATTGATGCACCCTGCAGAAATGCTGCACATTAGGAAGGCAACAGGTCATAGTTCCATCAATCACACATTTGTCCACAAAGAAACCACACAATCAACATGAAACAGCCTCAGGGGGCCCTCACGCAGAAGAGACAGACGTGAAATAGATGTTATGTCTGTATAAATAAATAAATAAAAAATGATTAATATAATATGAAATACATCATAATAATGCTTACATTTATATGTTTATTTAATTTTTTATTAATTAAGCTTAAACGCACAATAACACAAGACAAGCAAACTTGCTCCGGATGCTAACAGCTAACGTTACTAGCTGTTCTTCGTATTGAACAGGGATGTATTCTTCACAATGAAGCGTTATCAGGCATCGGAGCTGATAAGGAACTTATTTCAGTCTCCCTATCACATATTTCTACAAAATATCAGCACAAATTTGACAGTGGAATTTTATTTCACAGTGTAATTGATCAGCAGTCCACATGCGTTCCTTACGGTGAGGTTTGGGTGGAGGTGTACGGATCACTTATCAACCATGCTCCGTTACACTTATTCTTTTTAGTGAGGAAGTGTAGTTTTCTCTCCTTGTCCAATAGCAACTTGTCTGTGGCAGTGAGGAAGCCTCTGTGTTTCTAGTGTTGTGTACCACACACACACACACACACACACACACACACACACACACACACACACACACACACACACACACACACACACACACACACACACACACACACACACACACACACACACACACACACACACACACACACACACACACACACACTCACACACTCTGTTCTCCTCTCTACAGGACCAGAGCAACACAGAGATTCTTCTGGGGGTAATGTCCGCCGGCATTGTCGTTTACAAGAACAGGGTTAGGATCAACCTTTTCGCATGGTGAGTGACCCAAACACACACACACGCACGGACACAACATAAAGTACGCAGATCCAGGTGTGATTTGCTTACATGGCGTTTCCAAGAGAGCTGACTTTCCCAGAGTTGTTGTAAAGTGTTTCGAGGGAGACGGAGTGAGGTTGTTGATGTTGTGAGGCAGAAGTTGTGGGTCGTTAGGGTCAGACACGTGATGATCATATCAGATTTGTCACAGTCCAGTTTTAGAAAGTTGGCTTGCATTAATGATTTTATTTTCAGTGAGGCAGTTGGTCAGGGTGGAGTGAGGTGCAGTGGCGATGGACCAAGAAAACAGATGAAAACACAGAGGGGGAGCGGGTAGAGGATGACAAAGTACTGAAACTTTCCCAGTTTTTTTCTCGTATATTTGTGAGTTTATTATCCTAGATGATATTCAAGATGTATTCTTGTATATTCTTTAAAGCTTTTTTCTATAATTGGGAAACATATACACACTTTTTGAACAAGTGTAACTGAATCAACTAAGTGTGAGACATGAATGAAGCTTGTGGTCAGAAAACAACTGACCTGAAACGGTTTCAGTGAAGCTACTATTTGGCCCAAAGCAAAAAACCTGCCTGCTATCAACTAAGATGGAGTAGAACTGTGGATAAAAAAGAAGCTTATTCCATTAATATTTTCATCTTCAAAACCCAGTTACTACAAGAAGTTCCACTGGAACAGTTGCATCTCCCGTCTGCCTTTCTTTCTGGAATTCAAACGTTGATTGTTGACAAGGCTGGAGTCCCTGAACATACCACCACTTTCCACATGTAGTACACTTTAAACACTTGGCCAGTGTGTGAATTTGTGTTATCTCAAAACGCAGACGGCTGCTGTGCCCTCACAGGAAGTGATGATTGCTGCGGTTAGCTAGCCTGCGAACATCTAATTTGCTTGCTAGCAACATTATCTTTTCTGTTGTCAATCATTACAGAATGCTGTTTTAATCAAATGACATTAACAGTGTCTTCTTTCTCGAAAACAGTATAGTAGTCCGTGTATTATATCTAGAAAAAACCCCACATGTATACATTTTATTTGAATGGTGTTGTGCTCTTCCGAACAACTGTTGCTGGTCCCGCCACTTCTGTAACATAGCCAAGGTGACAAATGGTTGACTGTGAGGTGTGTCAAGCGTTCAACTCTTAAAATGTCACCGTTAGTATAGAAGAACTCAAATTGAGACACAGTTGATCACTCATCATTTCCCCGAGCCACACACCCCTGATCTGGGGAATCAAGCTGGATGTTCTCGTCACAAACCCACCTCTCTCTCTATCTACCCTCTGCCAGCTTCACTTGAACCGCCTCCAGGAACCCTTTTTACTGATAAATGTGCTGCGTAATGTCTCCGTATCATATTAAGCAGATGATTCCCTCCGCAGAGGACCTGGAATGAAACAAGGTTTCCTGGAAATATTATAGCAATCACATCTGCTTGCTCTCCTTCTCTCTTTCTGTCCTTTTTCCACCCCTCTCTGTGTCCCAATCACTCTTTATGACTCTTGCTAGCTCCAAAGCATCGATTCTTGGAAACCTCCCGTCTGCTGCTGCTGCTCTGTGGGAGGCTAAATGTTAATGGCTGCCAGGGGTGGGATAGTAACTACTCAAATCCCTGTAACTCCGGAAGATAATTCACTCGTGTTTAGGCTTAACATCATACACACCCTGACCAAGCAGCTGCAGTGTGTGTCGACATCAGCGAATGTCTGACAACAGTAAGGTGATTGAATGTGTGCTCGTGTAAGGGGTTTGCATTACTGACATTGTGGGGACCTTTACTGACAGAGTAACAAATAATTAAATATGGTGACTCGCCTCCCATTTTGGGACGGTCTTTGGGGTTAGGAATGAATGTAAATTGGCGTAAATTGGAGAAAAAATCAGTATAAGCTAGTTCAAGCTAGTTCAAGCGTGTCTGCATATCCAGTCAGTTGAGCTAAATGTAGAGACCAACAGTGGTGTCCCCAACAGCTGTCCACCACCACGTGGGAGAAATAGAGAGAAACACAATATACAACAGTGTCTCTCAAACCTTGGCGCACTGATTTGTTCCACTCTCCTAAAGGAAGTCTTAGTATTTCTTCTCTCTTATTATAATAGATGGAACTGTAAGATACAGTAAGAAATGGGTCAAGAGTGAGAGACATTCAGATTGTTGCCTCTTTCCTACTCCTGTTCACAGCAGCCACACTTAGATGCCGCATGACTCACACTCTGCATGTGTGCGTGCGTGTGTTTGCCCATGCGAGAGTGTGTGAGTAAGTATGTAAAATATATTTAGCAGGCAGCGATGAGTCACAGCGGCAACAAAGCTCTGGGAAGGGATTATGTTACTCTGCTGCCGCTCGTCAGCAGACCTCTTATTACTGTGTGTGTCTCTGATTGGAATATTATTTCATTCCTGCCTCCTTAAAGGCATGACTAGATACAACACAGATTGATGAGAAAAAGAGGGCATGGTTGGGATCTTGGGAGACTTCAACATGGTTGTTATCGTAGCCTCCAGCTCGGAGGTTGAATGAACAGTTGGGATGTGACACATGGGTCAGCGTACTTGATGAACTGGTGATTCAATGAGAAAGTGTGGGTTGTAGTTCTATTTATCTATTTATTCCTGAGAGATACGTTTAAACATGCCATTGTGTTTCCATCTACGCTGCCTTTTTCTAATTATGTTTACTGTGTAGTACTTGAATTTGGAGGATTGGATATGGTGTATGTCTACATTTTAAAAATGTATATAAAGGGGGGGGTTGTGTGGGAGGGACATTTTGGATTTTCATGCACACAATCCTCTAGAACACATTACAGGAAAAAGGAAATCCTCAACACGGACGTCTTTAACACAATAGCATTTTTCATATATAATTGTCAGCATCAGAAAAACACTGTCAAACAGAACAAGGGAATCTAGTCTATTCTTATTGTTTCTGCATGTTACGAAACAGTTGACCAATACAGTAAGAGCATTGTAGGGCGGATAATGATTTGTCTTTATTCCAAACTAGCTCCCTTGTTATCATGAAAAGCTGTCCAGGGTGCTGTTAGTTTGCTGCCAGAAATAGCATCTGCTATACTCAGCCATTCAAATGATGGACTTAAATGTTTCACATCATAAAGCTTCAGCGATGGACTGGGACATGCTGAGGGAGAACGTATAACTTTGTATAATGTATAATTTTAGGCTGTGTGTAAGAAGATGATTTCCCAAAGGGAAGAGAAAGCGCTAGCTAGATGTTGAGGACTTAAACATTTACGCAGGAAACATTTGGTTGTGTTGCTATAATGGTTATTGAAATGCCCTCAAACAATTGTGATACTATAATATATTGATTATTACAGATGCTTTTTATTCCTCTCAAGCATAACACAATTGTCAGCGTAACATTTAATACAGTTTTGAGGTCATTTTGTTCAATATTTCTACACAGTGTAGTATTTGGGCAAAACCACTACTGAGTACAATGACTGACCTTTACAAACAAAAGTGTAGAAATGTAACATCAGTTTGTCAATATGATGATAAGCTCATTAACGGCTGAGTGTCCTCATTTCTCTTCTGTATTGTTTTTGTCGTTTTCTGCTTGCAGGTTGAAAATAGTGAAAATCTCTTTCAAGTGCAAACAGTTCTTCATCCAGCTAAGAAGAGAAGCAGTAGGTGCACACACACACACACACACACACACACACACACACACACACACACACACACACACACACACACACACACACACACACACACACACACACACACACCACCATTGTGTGTTTTGAACAGATGAAAGAGTTTATCCTGTGTTTCTCCGTACAGACTGTATAGATGTGTGTGTGTTTATATGCTGTAGATAGCTTAGCTGTGTCTGTGTAATCAGTGTCAGATTAACCCCCTGCTGTCTGTGTCCTGGTTCACCCTCTCTGTCCTGCATCCCTTGTTTAACATGTGGATCTCTTTTTTATTCACAATTTAATAAACAATGTTGACATGCTCTGTCAACTTCTGAATATGTGTTACCTTGCTTTTTTGCAGTTACATTTTGAAGCCTCTTTGATGTAAAAAAACGAGTTCTTGAATTTCCATTTCTCCCCCCCTTTCTCGTTTCGTCTTCCTCCCTGAATGCATCTTAAGAGCTGCATTGTCCTTGAACATACAGTGTATTTACTGTATATATTTGTGTCTGAATACTCAACCGACTTTCGCCTGTTACTTTACTAAATGGCATAAACGTCATCCCTATTTGTTCCAAATTCTGTGGTTCCCGAACAGAGGAACTTTTACCGCTGTCTCGAGCTGCCAGGGTTAAAGGAAAGACAGAAGAGTAATGTTCGCTCAACAGATTATAAAGTTAGAAACAGCGTTTTAATAAAAAAAGGATTTCCTCATATTAACATTCAAGTCAGCTTTACCACCTGAACACCACGAATCTGTCCAAAAGAGAACACAGGGAAGAAAAAACTATAGCTAAGGTAAGGGTTAAACTGTCAAAACCATTAGCCCCCCAAATAACTGCTTAAAGTAATTAAAAAAAGGTTAGCAAAAAGTATTGATTAAACCGTAGACATATTTAGCCAAAACATTTGTCTAAAAAGGAGAAATATTTAGCTAAAATAATTGACTTAACTTTTTAAATAATTAGCTTAAAGTCATAGTTAAACATTGTACGAAGTTATCTAAAATAATTGGATTTGTAATAGTAGTAGTAGTAAGCTAGCAGAACCCGACAAATTATCGAAATAGTTAAAGTAATTCATGAAAAAGTAAAAAAACAGTTAGCCAGATTTAATGGAGAGACAGTTAAAACAGTTGGTTAAGCCTAAAAAACTATAATCAGTAGATACAGCCGTTACAAATGAATAGAAATACAGTTTAAACAGTTAGCCACACACTGCCTGTCTCTACTACATGTATGTATCTTTTCTTGCATTACAGATAAATGCAGGTCACCCACTCACCTCTCATGCTGAATACCAAAGTGTTCTCCAACAGCCCTCTAATGTTCTCTTCCCCTCCCTGCACACAGATTGAGACCCGGGAAACGCTGCTGGGTTTCAACATGGTGAACTACCGGGCCTGTAAAAACTTGTGGAAGTCTTGTGTGGAGCACCACACCTTCTTCAGGCTGGATCGACCCATCCCGCCACAGAAGAACTTCTTCTCTCACTACTTCACTCTGGGCTCTAAGTTCAGATACTGGTAAGAAATACAAGACGCATTCACTCTTCAAGAGGAATGTGGAGATAATCCACAGAGGATTTCTGAAGAGTCTTCCTGGGACAGCCAGACTTTGACAGCCTGACATGTACACACACTTGATCAGACACACACATAAATGGAGCAGACATGTAGTTGATTTGTCTGTTTTTCCTTCAGTCGGTCTCTCAAAAAGAGAATCACTCCGGGGAACATGAACAGAAATCGTGTTTGTTTGGAAGTTGATGCAGTTGTTTCACTCTGTGTTGAGCGGCTGAAACAATAGAAGAGCTAACGGTTGCCTCTCATTCTATTTTATCCTAGAAAACCACCACTTAATTATTCATTGTGTCCAAGTGAAAGTCACTTCAAAGTCCCACACCACTGTTTTTTTTTACTAATAAACCCCTTCACCTTGATTATATAATGTACATGTTGAGGATTTTAAAGTTGGAAAAGAGAAAGAAAAATACAAATAAAATGGCTTTTCCAAACCTTTGACTCAGTACTGCATTATAACAACTTAGTTCACTTCATTGATAGCTTTATTTATATTCCCTTTCTATGAAGTATGAGGGAGATATGAACTGAGAGATGGAGGGATTGTGATGAATTATTGAGCAGCAGTGATGAAACCAAGCAAGCCTGGCTGCTCTGATGGTGTGTGTGGTGTGTGTGTGTGTGTGTGTGTGTGTGTGTGTGTGTGTGTGTGTGTGTGTGTGTGTGTGTGTGTGTGTGTGTGTGGTGTGTGTGTGTGTGTGTGTGTGTGTGTGTGTGTGTGTGTTGTGTGTGTGTGTGTGTGTGTGTGTGTGTGTGTGTGTGTGTGTGTGTGTGTGTGTGTGTGTGTGTGTGTGTGTGTGTGTGTGTGTGTGTGTGTGTGTGTGTGTGTGTGTGTGTCTGACTTGATGTTGTTTATAATCAGTGAATCATAGGATACAATATCCATGTTGTGGTCGCTGTTAATTTTCTTTAGCTTTAGAAATCAGTTTCTTTTTAAACCTAAGAGTTAAATATTTTCTGCCTGGCTCACTCTGGTTAAAGTTTGATTTTCCAAGAAAGTCCACTGATGTGTGTTTACTTGTCTTGGTTTTTTCTCCAGCGGACGGACGGAGGTGCAGTCTGTGCAGTATGGGAAGGAGAAAGGCATCAAGGACAGAGTGTTTGCAAGGTAATCCGGAATGTTTCACTCTCGCCATCACAAAGCAATAACGGTAGAACTAGGGTGTTATAACTATTGTTTTTAATTCAGCTCAAATCAAATTATAGTCTTGTTCTGCGCAGATCTCCCAGCAAGCCATTAGCCAGGAAGTTGCTGGGCGGGACTGACTGGGAGTCGGTCAGCAGGAACAGCCTATCAGACGAGAGACTGGAGACACAGAGCCTGCCCACCCGATCGCCGCCCGGGACGCCCAATCAGTGAGTCCGAGTTTTAAGTCTACCTTCACTTAAGATTAACATTAGACAACTTTTGAAGAACACATTTAAATAAGCATTTTCAACATAGTGAGGAACATATGAAAATAAGCTTTTGTTTACACTTACTGAGCTGATTTAAAATGAGTATTCACATTTAGTTTTAGAGCATGTGTCTGTAAAAAACAAATATTGTGATTATTAATTCCATGTAGTCATCTGTGCTGTAATTTTGAAAGAGCTCTTTTTGTTTAGTTTTTTGTAACTCTGTAAGGTCGGGATGTAGAACAAAAATGTAATCTCTAATTCTGAATCATTTTTGGAATAAAAATGTAATCTCTTTACAGATTTAGATCGTTTGAAAGTCAGATAAATAATTCAAATAAGTTTTATAACAAAAATAATCAGTAAAAACTATAATAAATTCCCTTATAGAGAGTAACAAGGTTCTTTATATTAAAAACTTACAAGAGGTGTTTTGAATGTATTTCACATTTTTATGTACATGTTTTTCGGCTACTCTCTCTGACTTGAGGCATGCCCCGTGGCAGGTTTTTAATCATATTTCTAAACCATAACTTTGAATTCATTCAGAAAATGAGTTTATCGCTCAGCTTTAGAGTGTATTGGCAATCATTTATACCGTATAAGTGTCCTTAAGCAAGTACAAATTGTAATACTTCATTGTATTCCTTCCTGGTCCAATGCTGCATCAAGTATCATTTAATTTGTTTAGATTGTACTTCAAAAAATTAAAAGTTGAAGTTAGCCTTACAAGAATGATATCAACAATTGTAATTCAAATGAGTATGATTTACATGAAATGATGTGTGTTGGATATTAAATTCAGCACATTAAAAACATTTGAGTTTGTATCATCAGCCCTCTAACATCACTGTCTTTGAACGTGTGTTTGTCAGGAACTCGATGTTTGTACAAGAGGGAACGCGACTACGCCCGTCGTCCGTTGGCCACCTGGTCGATCATGTGATCCACGCCTCACCCAGCCTACCTGTCTTCTCCTCGTCCAATCACAAGTCAGCATCGTCCACGCAGGCAAATAGCATCAGCTTGGACTCAACACCGTAAGTCTCTGTCAGGGGACAAAGGGTTCATTTTTTTCTTTTTCATCCACCCACATCCCCCCATATTTTCTTTAAAGCTCTTTGTCTTAAGGAGAAAAAAAAACCGCTGACTTGGTAGCATGGAAGTAATATAACTGTAATTGAACTGCCTAATGAATTAAACAGCCACCATTTAATTCTGAAGTTTAATTTGACCCATCAGTGTCAGTGCCACTCTGTCTGACTGTTCTGCTGAGTCGGCTGCTTTTTAAATGTCTGTGTGCCTGTGGCTTCTCCCGACGGTTCACACCCTCTCCCAGTGTCACTTAGCCAGTCCCATTGAAAGATGAAGCCTTTGAAAAACAGCCTGTAAAATGTGTTTATGGCTGGTACTGTAGCAGGGCGGAGAGGTTATACAACAGGGCTGAACTCGGAATTAGTTTGTGTGTGTATGTGTTTGAGTTTTTGATCTAATAAAGTTCAACATTTCAGTTTTAAAGCCTGAAAGCCGATGGGTAAGTAGAGTGAGTTGTGAGAGACTTTTAAAACTCTGCACAATTGAATTGAGCTAAAAATCTTTACATCACAGTATCTGAAAAAATCTGAAAAAGTCTTTTTATTTGTATTGAATAAAAATGTTAATTGAAGGAATTGCTCTTTGCAAGGGTGTACTTGCATTATATAGCTATTATATCGTAATCACATCAGTAACTTTGAATGGCCTAATAAGACGAGAATATAATTTATCTCAATTATTTATAATTTATTACATCCAAACAAAGGAGTGGCAATGGTTGACATCTAGTCTGTGCGGATCTAAGATAAATAATGAATGGCTGGTTAGTCAAATGTGTTGTTTTGGATAGGAAAACATTAAGACACTTAATATATGCCTGACATATCATGTTATAATATTTGATTGTCGAGCAGCCATATTTTATTATATTGATCTGGAAATGAGCCGTTGATGTAATATGCATGTTTGAATGATTTGAATGAGGCAAAAGGTGCATTATAAATACAGCATGCTCTTGTTGCTATGACAATAGATGGAACATTTCTCAGTTGGAGATCAGAGTGGTTAAGTAACATTACCGTGGTAGTTCCGCTGCCTAAAAAGCTAAACACACACACACCACACACCACACACACACACACACACACACACACACCACACACACACACACACAACACACACACACCACACACACACACACACACACATCACACACACACACACACACACACACACACACACACACACACACACACACACACACACCACACACACACACACACACACACACACACACACACACACACACACACACACACACACACACACACACACACACACACACACACACCACACACACACACACACACACACACACACACACACACCCACACACACCCCCACACACACCCCACACACACCCCACACACACCCCACACACACACACACACACACCACACACACACACACAGCAAGTGTTGGCTCATCACTGACGGAGCCAAAAGATGACATAATCACCTGCGCTCTCTTCCTCGTGCACGTTATACATGCCTATTCATATTTTGGCTTCATGACATTTGTCCAAACACAATAGCCAATACCGTTTTTAACACCCACATAACATTTTCATTTCAAAAACTAAATTTCTGTAAATTAATCAACTTTTTACTCAAAGGAATTGAGGTAAAAACGTTTTTGAAGCTATATAGCAATCATTCTCTTGTGTAAGCATGCTGTTATTTTAACAACCACATTTGGCTGAAGCATAAAAGTTACTCACCATCATTTCATAATGAGTCAATTCAAACCAAAACTTTTGACATGCTGGCCTTGGCCCAGTTTGGAAAAACAGCAAGAGGAAACAATGGGGAAACATCCGGATGGATATGCCTGACTCAGTTTTCTCTTTTTAGAGACGTTTATCCATTGGTATTGGCCCGTCAAACCACAAAAGATGAAACTGAAAATAGTAACCTCGTACATTTCAAACTAGAAATATTATAAAAGGACAAAATTATGTTTTTTTTTTTGTAACAGTTTGAGTTGCCTCCTCCACCATTTATATTGTGATGCTTTCTTAAAGGAACTGTTTCCAATCCAGATTCCAACTTTCGTTTTTGGGTGCAATCAGTTTTAGATTTGAATACATATATGTCCTTTGTTCATACTAAGTTGTGATTTAGTTTTGTCAAGTACAAATATAAAATTAAAGCTGCAAGTTTTGAATAACTTTTGATCTTCAAGGGTCTTACAAAGGTGCTAGTTCAAGTTGATTGGATCAAAACTGTAGGAGTTTGTTGAAATACAGTGTGTGTAATGTCAACAAATGGTCAAATATTGCACTTAAAAATCTAAATGGCCAACTTCCTGTTGGGTTTACGTTACAACGCAAGCCAGCACCATGCTACATAAGCCTATCAAATTTCAGATTTGTATTTGAAACGTGAGCGAGGGGCTGCCTTTAAGTCGCTTGGGGGGGGGGGGGCTCTAAAGAGCCTGTTTGCAGACAACCGAGAACAAAACCCCTAAAATATAAAACTTTTGTTAAACGTTTAGGCCTTCGAGACTTTGTAGGTGCCCTAACAAATGTCTAATATGTAATGCCCACCTTTCCCCTGAAAGATTAGTCATGTTTTTACTTTGCATCCCTACTCTTAAAAATACTTATACAACGACCTTTCATTTTCTATTTAAGACGACATGACTCAAAACATATTGCAATATTTTATCGTCTGTCACTCCATAATCCAAATTCCCCCAAAGTTCCTCCCAAGATTCTCCTCCAATAAAAACCAAATTAGAATGTGTTTCTGTCCCACAGGCCACAGTTAGACACTGTTCCACACATGAGCAATAATACAACAAAGCCATAACCCTCAGACACTCTTCTCTACAGTGTTCTGTTTTTAGTTGTGTAAATGATCGGTTTAGCTAACCGCGCCACATTACAGTGACGCTTTTCAAAACGCGCCATCTATATTTTCTTGACAGTGTTGGGGATCAAAAAGGCACAGTTGCATAGTGGCTGTGACACAACAGGGCTACAGCAGTATTGGTATATGTCATGATAAATTACATTGTATGCTTATAAACAGACATGTTTCTTCATGGTTGTCAAGCAAAGGAAAAAACAGTTTGGGTGTGCACTGAAAGTGTTTTAATTACATCTTTTGGTGGTTTTGAATGCATCATGGTGCTTTATTATAGGGTCAAAAAAGTGTTGGACCATTTTCTTAAAAAACATATTTGAAAGTTGCATTTATATACAACCTTTCGAACCTGAGTATACAAGCGTTTCGTGCATGAACCTCTCTGCATTTGGGTGCTGGTTTTTTCGAGACTCCTCTGACGCTCCATTCCACAAATGCATTATTTTTCAGCGGAGACCCTTTCAGTAGCCAATCAGGTTGCTCCTTCATTTCCCACACGTTCCCACAGGGATTTGATTTAAAGGAACCATATTTATATTTTCAAGTGCTTTATTTTCTCATTCTGCCTGTGCTGCAGCACCTCTTTTACCCTCTGTTTGAAACCAGAGCCCAGTCTGCTCTGCTTGGTTTGCTAGTCAGCTCTGTTGTGATCGGTCAACCGTTTAGATATGTCCCACCCCTCAACATTTTATTTTTTTACATATATGTTTATTTTTTTGCATTTCAAAATGTTTTAATGAGATATTTATATATAAACACACTTCTCGTTTTTTGAACCCTTCTGTGTGCTTTCATTTATTTTGAGAATGATCTGACCTCATACTTCATAGCAGCTTGTTTTTTAGATCTTCTCATGTACCCACGATCTTGTGTCACGGTCTCATTTAGTTCCATCAGGCTTTCAAAAATGTTCCTTAAGGAAAAGAAGACATTTAGGATCAAAGCATTTGACGGACGGAAAACTAAAAAGCAAGTTTTAGTCATGTCCGCTGTCGACAAAGGTTAAATCTCCTTATCCCAGGGCTTTGGCTATGTTGTGGTGTGGTACGAAGACACGTTCATATCCATTTCACTGGTGTGTGTCGTGTTGAGGAATCACAGTAATGCAGGGGGATGTAGGGTGTGGGCTCGGGCCTGTGTGCTCTGCCCTCCTTCTGAAGGCCTGACCTGCGTCTGACCCATAATACATGTTAGATTCCATGTGTGTGTTTCAAACACAAAGTGGCATCAGTAGCCCAAGCCAAAACAAAGGCAATGCGTTTTGACTGGTGCTCTCGCCCACCCACCCCCCCCCCCCACACTCACAGAAACACACACACACACACTTATACCCCCCAGAGAGCGCCCCACGATGTCGCTGAAAGCCTTACCTGACTGTCTTGTGTTGTTTTGTCGTACACACTGACTGCCTTTTATTGTGTGTATGATGGGGGGGGGGGGGGGGTGTTTTCCTTCTTCAAGCAGCCCTTGTATTGAGGTTAATGCATTGTGACTAACACAGCGCTATTGAGCCTTTCTGTCTCTTGCAATCTCTTCTCTCTCAATCCCCTTTATCTGTTTTTCACTATTTGTTTCTTTTTTCTTTTTCAATCAACAATCTTCAGTTGAACCTTGATTTCCTTTCTCCCCTTTTCTATGGTTGCATATTTGTTCTTTTTAGTTTCCCACCCTGTTTTACAATTTCAGGCCGTTCAACTTTTTCCATCAGCCTTTTTTCTGCCAGACAGCAAGTTGTGAACATTTATTTTTTAACTTGAATAAAAGGATGAACCATATGGATTTTTAGCAAATGGTGACCACTTATAATAAACTGCGACTGTTAAAAAAAACATGGATTGACATTTTTGTATTTTGAGAAGAACTTTACAACCTATAGTTCATGCGAAGATAATAAAGGCAAAGATATTGGGAGCAATAATACATATTTCAGATTACATTATTCTTACGTTTTCAAATCTGAAATGTTTTTTTGTTTTGTTTTTAAACCGTGACAAACATCCACACTGTTGACGATTATGTTTGGTTCTCTAGTCAGTGTGTTTTTTTCTTGTTCTCTGTGTTTATTGGCAGATGCCCAACAAACTAAAGGTTTTTACCACCATATTTTATCATCATTTGTAGATTCAAGTCAATGAGAGCAATTTGTCTTCATAATAACAACCTTTTTTTATTGGCACAATAATATACATTTCCCATAGTGCCTGATCTGTATTGTGCATCCTTGAATTTCTAACAATAGTCATTTTGTTTAACAAGGTACAATTTAATTATCTACAAACGTTATGTAGATGAAATATCACCACGGCTGGAACATGAGTTTTCCAATCAGATTAGACGAATCCTTGCTGCCTTAAGAAATATAACCTTGAAACATTTACCTAAATGTAACACTCCCCCCTCTCTTTTCCTCCCTCAGGTCTCCAGACGGGCCCGACGGCCTCCCCCCAGCTCTGCCCCCCAAACAGCTGAGCAGGAAAACCCTGAGCCAGATCATCCAGGCCCACTCCCAGCAGAGCCTCCTGGACAACCACCTCAACGAGATGTACGACGTCCCTGTGAACGCTGAAAAGACCACGGTCAGTCAAACCAAACACGACGGAAACACGTGGTGCTTATTAAAAAACAGTCAGAATACCCTGTTAGGCTTGATAATAGCATAATCAAATATTCTCTCCAGTGTTCATTTTGTATATCGTTGACAGAATGGGTTTCACAAAAGTAAACCTCCGTAGATTTCATTAAACTATGCAGTATCATTTTAATTCATAAACCTCATTAGCAATGTTAATTAATGTCAAGTTCAATGAGCACTTTTCAAAATAAGAGGTTATCTTTGATTCATCTGTTTGTTTTGGTGTATTTTTTTGGACCCCTAGTGGCCACAAATATTTATTTGCCGCTTTAAATCTTATTGAATGAAGTTAAAACCTTTGAACCAACATGATCATCCAATACATGTTGCCTAGCGTTAGCGCCAGAGCCAATGTCCCTTTGCCGCATAGAGGAATGGTTTGACAGACTGCAGTATGTGTATTTGATGCATCTGTGTCCTCTTGCAGCTAAATGGAGTAGTCCCCCATGATAATCTGGTCCTGATCAAGATGAAGCCCGACGAACACGGACGTTTTGGCTTCAATGTCAAGGTAAGCGCTGACACTAATTGAGACGCAACGGCCCTTTTGTCTTTGTTGTTCCATGGCTCATCTCATCATCTCTCTCTTTGGTTTTCCCTCTTGTTTATGCCAAGTGATGAGAAACCTTGGCTAAAATGATCAGACGTGACTAATACCTAATCCTTGCCTAAACTGCTAACCCTGCTCTGGAAACAGAAGACGTGTGTCATGCTTTGTGCTGTTAGCTGATCTACTTGTGTGTCTCCAGGGGGGGTTTGACCAGAAGATGCCCATCATTGTGTCTCGAGTGGCTCCGGGAACTTCAGTAAGTCCATAGCAATAATATAAAGATGACATGACATGAGTGTAGATTATGCCATATCCTTGTCTTTCACTGTTGTGTTGAGAGGTTGCATTAAGTAAAGCGATGTTATTTGATTTATTTTTAAATGTGAATATAAGAATAAGGTCAAAAATCTCATTGTGTAAATGTTTAATAGAAGCAGCAATAGTCAAGTCTACAAAAAAGTATCGATATCGAAGTATTTGGTCAAAAATATTAGGATATTTGATCGATACATATAAGATTTTTTTTTTTTTATATAGTAGTATTTATAAAGTATGTTGGGCTGTATGCATGTAATAAGATGAATGCAGCTTTACAAACAGCTACTACTTTAGCATTATGTAGTCTTAAAACACTCTATTCTGTATGAGAATAATTTAATCCAACTCAACACACATTACTAACGATGGTATCTCACCCTTCTCATTGTCTCTCTTTTTGTCTTTTCTTCCCTTCTTCGCTCTCCCTTTCCCCCCCCCCCCCCCCCCCCCCCCCCCCCCCCCCCCCCTCTTCCCTCCCCAGGCTGACCTGTGTGTGCCTCGCCTTAACGAGGGCGACCAGGTGGTCCTAATTAATGGCCGGGACATCTCGGACCACACCCACGACCAGGTGGTCATGTTCATCAAAGCCAGCTGCGAGAGCCACTCTGGAGAGCTCATCCTATTGGTCAGGCCCAACGGTGAGTTCTTCCCATTGGCAATATATACAACAGTTTAATGCCAGAGTGATGACACAATCTAAAAAAACGTGTTTTGTTGTTGTATTGGATTGTAAGATATTGCTTTTCATTTAGCAACCTTCTGTATATTTAAGATTTCAAAATACTTCAATAACCTTTTCATTAAGATAATACGTTTATAACCGTAAGAGACTAGCCCCCCCTTTTTTTTTTTACATTCCCCATATTTACTTTCTTTTCCTACATTAACCAGAGAGTTATTTGAATAATTTGTTTTTATTTTCCCTTTTGTTGTTGTGCCTTTTTGTATGTTGTATTCATCTTTTCATTGTTGTTGTTTTTTCCGATTGGTGTCTTTGCTGATCTAAAAAAGAATAATGACGGTATCAGATGGGTGACTAAGCACAAGCGTCACCCATTCACTTCTCAATCCCCTATTTCACACCTACATGGACATTATTGGAAACTATTTTTCTTCTCCTTCTTTCTAACACTATTATAAAAGAAAAAACAACTTTCCAAACTAAAACTTCTGCCATCTAAATCTAGCAGTAACTGGGTGCACAATTGTGTAACAGCTAATCTCCCTAAGAAGTACTGTGTGTTGCACCCCATTTTAATACAGTGCTGCATTCATCTCAACTTTTTAACAATTAAAGGGGATTTTGGAGTTTTTCCCTTTCCTGTAGTGTGTTAAATTATACTAATAAGAAACCTGAAATGAGCATAATGGGCCCTTTAGTGAGAACTAGACAACGTGTAACACACAGACACCTGGTGCAACACACTCCTGAAGATTAACAGCTCCACATCTGACTCACCAGTTGTCACTCTTCTTCTGCTCTTCTCCAGAACACTTAATACTGTATCTCTCTGGTCATTTAAAGGAGTTAAACTCTACATTTTGCTTCTCAGCTATATGTATTCAGTGTGTAGGGAGATGGAAATCGTTTTTTTTCTTTAATCTGCATCAGCGATGTGGGAGGGGAGCTTTTTTAAAAATGATGAAACATAGATATTCTGGTATTTTTTAACTGGGTCAAATGGGGATTTATGGATTTGATCCTGTCTTACATCAGAGTAAATACAAGATTGCATCAATGTATGAATTCCTGAATGTTCACATTATATCATTTATCCGTTTTTTACTTTTATTTAGTACATACGGTTTTTGCAATTCAAAAACTGTATAATCCCTACGGTGCAGTATTATAGTTGTGACGCTTTTCTACATGATGTACTTAAAGGTAAATCGCCTCCCGAGCCCCCACCTACATAAAACAGCTGTGTCTTTATAAACCCTAATATATGTATTTTCTGTTTGTTTCAGCCATCTATGACGTGGTGGAGGAGAAGGCGGACTCGGAGCCAGATTTTCAGTTATATCCCTGAGAAGTCCCCTCAGACCCCGCCCAGCTAGACCCAGCATGCTTTGAGGGGACTCCATGGTCACACTGAAGGACGGCCCTGATCAGGGAGCCATACTGGCACAGTTCGATTGTGAGGACAAAGACATGGCAATAAACACACGAGTTGATACTGTGATATACTGTATATATGGTGCCGTATTAGGGCCATTGTTAGGGCAACAAGTAATCATAAAAGCTGAGGAAGGACGGTGGTAATAGCTGGTGAGATTAAAATGTACAATAAAAAAACTCCTCCAAATCAGTATGTTATTTTCTTATGAAAAGACTCAATGTACAGCTATGTCTGTTTAAAATTCCAAATGTTATGATAGTATGGTAATTTCTCAAGTATTTCCTTATTGCTGAATCCAATTGGAAATTAGATTTTCAATAGGTCAACCACTGCATCCAATTCTTTCTCATTTATTTTTAATGTTCTGCATTTTTCATGAAATCAGATGTTCTTGTTCTTGTGGAATGTTTTTGATTGTTTAATTTTTGTTTTGTTTTTGAGCAAGTGTGACACATTTATTTTTCTCCTTCACATTCCCGTCACTTCCTGTCCTTCATCCTAATCAGTGATACGATCTTCCTGTGATGCAAACACATGCACATAAACTAACCCATTGCAGGAAAGCACTTCCTAAAGTTTGTGCGTATTGATTACAGGGCAAACTGATTGCCTCCAGTTATTGTACCCACATCTTGGAATACTGTTCCTTTTCTTTACAGCAACTGTACAGGAAGAGGCCGGGGATGACCATGCTGTGTGCCAAATTACCTCAGAACGTTTCCAAAATCGCTACAGAGATATCTCTCCTTGTTACGTAGCTGCACACAGTTTACTATTCTGTTTCTTCTTTCTTTAAATATGTACAGATGTTTCTTCCATGATACTCTTTCTTTCTTTTTTCCTTGTCAGCAGTTGTTGTCTCTCCGTCTGTAATCTCACCCCTCTCTCTTGTCTTTCCCTCCGCAGATGATGCCACACGAGTCATTCTGAAAAGCACAGATGACTACATCAATGCAAATTACATCAATGTGAGTTTGTTCCTCCTCGGTTTTTTCTCTCCCAAACAATACCTCAGTGTTTTTCTGCCCGTTTGAGGCTTTTTGGGTGGTCTGTTTTTGCTAACCCCTCAAAACACATGTTTAAACACTACGGGACTCCGTACTGGTGAATGAATCAACCACAAGTGGAAAACATTGTGACTTAATGTTTTGCATGTTTTCGAGTCGGCCAATATAGCTATCATCAGCTTATGGGTGCTATTATTTTTAAGCCCCTTTCAGACATCTGTTTAAGTAATGCCTTTTTTTTTAAGTGAAAATAAGTTATTTGTTACGGCTATATTGAACATGTTAGGACCTTTTTATGACTAGAGTTGTTTTTGTAAAACAGCAGAGAGTAAGAACAAAATTATGTAATAACGGAAGAAAGTATTGTCGTTTTCCCAGAGGCTGTATAAAACATGGATTTCAACAACATTTTGATTGTTTATCTCTATAGTCTAATTAAGGCTCATTGTGATTATGAAGGACACTCGCCCCCCGCCTCTCACTCGTTCTAATATAACCCCGTTACCTTTAATGTTCTCATCTAATGTCATAATTTATTAGATAGAAACATCCTGCTTGCCTACTGTAAATCAAACGTACCCAAGAATAGTTTAAAATTACAAGAAATTGATGTTTTACTCAGTTAATTTTACGTTTTCTAGTATGGCAAGTGTTTGAGTATTTCATGCTATTTGATCGAACTTGTGTTCTCTGTAACACTGCATCAATCATTAACAACTGTGACCAGGTCAAAAACGTTGTTATCCCAGCATTTTGAATAGCTCAGTACAGATGTCCTGCACGGTCTGATTTTTCAAGACCCGCTCCCGCAACGTGACTATACGAACCGCCCCGCTACCGCAAACATGGGCGTAATTTTCACTGGGACAGGGGGACATGTCCCCCCCCACTTTTCAAAATCCCGATTGTGTCCCCCCACTTTTCAAATGTGTTTTTATTTGGTATTCTTTTTTTTTACACAAATTGTGCGGGTAGATAGTAATCTGGTTGTGTTTACCCTTCAGGCTTCGCGTCAGGATCTTCGGAGCAGTTGAATGTTGGCACCCTCTATAAAAAAGAAAAACGGAGCGAAAAATACAAACAACAAATGTAGCAGGTGCGCGTGACCTGCTCCGCTGCGCGTGCATAATTTCCCAAAAGTGCTTCCACAGAAGTGTACACATCTGTGGATAATCATTTATACGAAAATGGTTTAAAGCAACCATCACTAACGCCAGCAAACACTGCATCTACTGCAGGACAGGTAGCAACAGTCGGATGGGGACATCACGTTAACCCTCCGTTGTGGACACTAGCTTTACTCCCGCCTGACTCGCCGCCCTCGCCCCCCGGAGCAGCAGTCTTGTATTCGTCATCTGAAACTACGCCGCCCCTCTGGCGGCCCGCAGGTGCCAGGATACCATGGCAAAACGGAGCCTGCCCAGGTATATCTGAAACAAGTTAGGCGGTCATTTTGCTTGTGGTATACAAATAGACAAGGGCTAGAATATTCATGTGAAAATAGTGCCATATTCTGCCATGCCTGTAGAAATGTTGGGTCAAAAATAATGCATACAATAGCACAGATGCCTTCACCACGAATGGCTACAAAAGATCTCATATCCCAAGCTTATCAACAAGCTGATGTTGCAGCTGATCTAATTTTCTCCAGGTCACAAAGTCAACCTCACATGATGATGTGATACCAGTTTTAAAGCAACAGTAAATATTCTCTTCCCAGAGTATATGATGGGACCAAGGTGATGTTAGAAGGCATACATGGTTTTAATAATACTTTTGCTTTTCAATGTTGCCATTTCAAACCATGAGCTGGTTCAAATAATATTTGCCTTGATTTACAATATCTTCTCATTTCTTTTATCAGTACAGTTTTGAAGCTGTTGTGCTTTTCTTTGCCACAGTCCACTTTGGACTTATATGAATATTTCAGGATTGCACTTTTAACTCACTTGAAATGTTCTCACTTGCTTGGTTTCAAAACATAACAAATGCCATAATCTGTTCATTGGGGACCATCAATGCTATTTTTCATTGCTGTTGCCGGGCAACACTATTGCTCATGTAAACCTACTACTGCTGCGCCCCCTGTAATCTCAAGAGGCACCCGGAGTCATTTTGTTCTGGAGCCGGGCCCTGCACACCGCCATATACTAAACACACTACAGAGCCCGTTCCGTGTCCTGTTAGTGTTTACTTCCTGTCTGCCTTCTTCTGGTGATTTATCTGACGTCCAGCGCTCCGTCTTTTAACCTCTTTTACTTTCTCTTTCCTGATCCTCCTTAGCAACCTTCATTATAGTCCTTGACAGTGGTTTGTACTGCTGTATTAACAACGTGTCACATGTTAAGAATTCACAATCAGAATCGAGTTTTCAACTAAGCCGTGTTATACAAGTTGTTAGTAGCCTTAAGGGCCTACACAGTTGTTATGCTATACCACATTGCCCTTCACTTGATGTATAATGAGCTGCACTAAACTACATTTTAACATTTAAAATACCTAGCCATTCTTTTGTGGTTATTTTGGTGAAAGTAACTAAAAGTAACTAAAAGTAGTGTAACTCATTACATTTCAGAGACAGTAATATTGTAATGTAACTTATTACTTTCAAAAGAGAGTAATAAGTAATATGTAATATATTACATTTTGAAAGTAACTTGCCCAACACTGGTGGCAGGAGCGCATTTTGTGTGAGAGAGACAGGGAGAGACAGAGAGAGAGACAGAGTTATGGGGGTTGTTGTTAGCATCTGGTGCTAGCTCGGAGCTAACGGAGATTAGAAGCTGTTTCAACAATAAGGAGAGGGAGAGTCCTCTCCTGTCGGACTGAGAGGCTGAGATAACAACAGCTCAGGGAGATAAAGGACTCGCTGAGTGATTATATTGTAAACTTTAGTCTAAGTTATCTCAGTGGGTCTCAAACGGTTTGGTCTAAACAAATATTTCCATCTATTTAATATAGTTGTTCAAAATAAGTAAAAAAAGAATTCCAATGTCAGTAAAAAATTAAAAACACAGTTTGAAAGGAGAGTGATTAGTAAAATATGCATAATTAAAAAGAAAGAATGCAGACTAGGTAAGATAAAGAAAGGAGAGAGGAGTATATCAATTATGTGAGCATATTCTGGTTTTTGGAGTATTGAAATATATACAGTTCTGTTTCATATGAGTGTTGAGAGAGCTGTATCCATAAATCTCTTAATTTGTGGACCAGATTGATGCCTTTAACTTAAATTTAAAGAAAAAAATCTTACCGGGGGTTAAGGTTGGGTATCGTTTGAATTTCCACGATTCCGATTCTACTTTTCGATTACGGTTCTTAACGGTTCTCAATTCCGACTCTTTGAGGGGCAGGGTAAAACAATGATACTGTACATGCTTCTTCCACCAAAAAAACGACATTTATTCGAGAAACTTTTACACAGGTTAGTTTACAGTAATATTCACATTAATCAGTCTGTTTATATTCACTGCTATGTAACTGTAACCTGAGAACCACTGAAGCTACAGCAGTGCAACAGTCCAACTTTTAAAGGAACCCCCCCCCATTTAAAAACAGTTCTTGTTGAGAAAAACAAGCATCTGCCTTCTCAGGCATACCGGGAATACATGTTTGAACATTTTAAAGTAAAATGCTTCAATCTGGTGCAGCAGAATTACTAGAGACTAGATCTAGGGGGTACAACTCTAAACACCCATATGACAAAGATCGGTTTACATTTTAATAATTAAATAAGTATGTGAACATAACCAGTAACCTACCATAGCCAATAACAAATACATGTAACGTATTTTATTTTTGTTGTTCATTCATATCTTGGAAATATGTGTTTACATAAATTGTGATCAAAACGTTTGAGACCCACTGAGATAACTTAGACTAAAGTGAACTATCTAAACACTCAGAGTCCTTTACCTCACTGAGCTGTAGTTATCAGCCTCAGTCTGACTGGAGAGGACTCTCCTCCACATCATTGTAGAAACATCTTCTTCTTCTTCCGTTAGAGCAGCTAGCACCAGATGCTAATAACAACAGCGCTAGTACCGGTGCACCCTCCCTTTCTCCCTCGCTCGCTCCCACGCTCACTCTCACTTTGGCTGTGAGCTGCGGGTGCCAGATAAGCCAACATCCCCCATTTTCATCACTTGCAGCGCCCATCGTACAGGGCAAATGAAAAGTGTAACCGGGATGAACGGGTGTTACATTTACTTAATTATGAATGTTGTTACATCAAGGTCGAACATTAGGATGAGCACCAACGGTCAAAACATTTTGTTTTCCCAAGGCACTCCTTTATAATTATTGGGATAAAATATGAAATCATTCCAATGTATACTATAGGACAGTAAACCAGACATATCGTTTTAAACTGGAGATAAAAAAATATGCATAAATAAAATAGTAAAATAAGATATGAATGAACAACAAAAATAAAATACGTTACATGAATTTGTTATTGGCTATGGTAGGTTACTGGTTATGTTCACATACTTATTTAATTATTCAAATGTAAACCGATCTTCTTCATATGGGTGTTTATGTACCCCCTAGATCTAGTCTCTAGTCATTCTGCTTAAAGTGCACCAGATTGAAGCAGTTTGCTTTAAAATGTTCAAACATTTCTTCCCGGTATGCCTGAGAAGGCAGATATGCTTGTTTTTCTCAACAGGAACTGTTTTTAAATGGGGGGGGGGTTCCTTTAAAAGTTGGACTGTTGCACTGTTGTAGCTTCAGTGGTTCTCAGGTTACAGTTACACAGCAGTGAATATAAACAGACTGATTAATGTGAATATTACTTTAAACTAACCTGTGTAAAAGTTTCTCGAATAAATGTAATTTTTTTTTGGTGGAAGAAGCATGTATCATTTTTTTACCCTGCCCCTCAAAGAATCGCATTTGAGAACCGTTAAGAACCGGAATCGAAAAGTGGAATCGGAATCAGAATCGTGGAAATTCAAACGATACCCAACCCTAGTTGCATATTTGTCTCAAAAAGCGTGGGATGTTGGTTATTTTCTCCATCTAGGATGACACCAAAAGCCTCCCAGACGTTGGATTTTGCTCTTGAGGAAGTGTTATTGAAAATGCTGTGTTCTCCACTAGAGAGCTTCACCTCAGCCATTTCGAATGTGGCGCGCTCAGCAGCAGATTGATGCGCTGCAGAGGTTATGATTATGCGCAGTCCCGCGGGGGAGAAGTCTGAGGATTTAAACATTAAACTAAATTATTATTATTTTTATATATTTATTATGCAATACCCGCGACCCGACCCGCATCATCTTTGTTGTACCCAGAACCAAACCCGGATAAAAGCGTTTGAAAAAATACCACCCGCGAATCACTTTTTTTGCGGGTCACCCGTCGATGCAGGACTCTGGCTCAGTATAGCTCAAAAACCTTTTTTGGCCATGCACACTGAAAGCTCAATTAGGACCATCTTACTTATCTTTAATAATGAAATGTAGCACTTTACATGTATAACAGAAACATAACAAATAACCAAAAGCATAACCTCAGCATATCAGTATGCAGAAATGGTGCAATAAAGTTTATATGATATTCAACGCCTATGTAATCAGTTAAATCAACATAAATCATTTTGATCAAATATGTTTGTTTAGTTTTTGGGACATATTGGGTAGTAGAAAGTAACCTAGAAATTATTATTATACATGAGGATAATCACCGTGTCAATTTATTTTCTATGTCTACCAGGAATTTTGATTTTATGGGAATTGTAGAGCAGCTTAAAACGTTGCACTTTTGTTGGCTAAAGTTGAAGTGGTTTTAGAGTAACCTGAGAACATTTAGCTCTTTACAAGGCTAAAAATACACAAAGCACATCCACATCATTTAGAAAGAGAAGATGTTAAAGTGAGACTTGGTCCACCTAATATCAGTGTTCTGTATTTCTGTGTTTTTCTCTCTGTAGATGGAGATTCCAGCCTCAAGTCTTATAAACCGCTACATAGCGTGCCAAGGCCCGCTACCCAACACCTGCCCTGACTTCTGGCAGATGACGTGGGAGCAGGGCTCGTCCATGGTGGTCATGCTGACTACACAGGTCGAGAGAGGACGGGTACGTAGGAAAGAAATCTTCAAAGACCTTCAAAACACATATGGACTGCAGCATGTTGAGAGAAATATCTTTTTGCTGTCAGTAAATTCATCAGAAAAAGAATATTCAGTATTGATAGCTGTACATGTGGCATTGCTGGCCACAACCATACAATAAAGCCCAGTCTTCTCCGATTGGTTAGCTGGCCGGCTTGTTGTGATTGGTCAACTGCTTAGAGATGTCAAGCCCCTTAGCCTATCACGTACAATGTGTCGGGTATGGGAGATAAGCTCCCTCTAGATGGAATTTGGGGATTTTAGCCTTTGCAGACCATTTACATGCACTAAAACCTATATTTCACACTACAGGAAAGGGGAACCCCAAAAAGCATAATAGGGCCCCTTTAATCATCAAAGCAGGTAGAAATGTTCAAATATGCTTTGCGTGCTAATTTCTCTTGATATAAGAAAGAAGTGTTTAGTCCCAAGGGGAAATATTTTGGCTGCAAATTAAAAAAGTTTTTAATAATTCCAGGTTGACTGAGTGTATGTAATGCTATATTTTTGTGAATTAAAGACCAGATAATAGTGGGTATTCTTATTCTGTAGCCTTGACATGTTGTTCCTGGACAGCTGTGTCTTAAGTAAATGGTCAGTTAATAGATACACTTTGTCTGTGTGTTAAAGGTAAAGTGTCACCAGTACTGGCCCAATCCAGACTGCAGCTCCATCTACGGAGACTTTTCAGTAACTTGCCACAACGAAGAGGGCAACTCTGCCTTCCTGGTCCGGGAGATGACTCTGGAACACATACAGGTAAACACACAAACTCAAAAGAGGAAAAAAAAAAAACAGACAGGAAAGGTAAATTAGCTTTGAATCAGAGGAACAAGCGAAAGAAGCAGAGCAGGGGAAAGAGGAGGGTGAAGGCGTCACAGAGGGAGGTGCAGTATCCAATCAGAGCGCAGCACCAGCGTCTCAGTAAGGATGAGCCGCCGTGGACCCAGAGGAGGTGTGTTGCCATAGTGACCAGTGTGGGCTGTTCTTTTTCTGGCTCACGCTGCAGTATGCAGGACACGTATTGGGAACTGGTTACCATGACAACCCCAACCGCCCCAGTCACTCACATTGCTGAAATAGGAAGAGGAAAAAAAGAGGAACAGAGAGTGGGATGATGGTTGTTTGGAAAACATAAATAGATAAAATGTGTGTTTCTCTTACTTTAAAGTTGAAGCCTTTTGATGCACACAGCGTTACTCATCTGTCATTTGGACTTTTTGGTTTCATCTTCTGAAGTTAAGGCTGTTATTTGTTTTCTGTTGAACAATGGTGCAGTGTTCTCGTGTTATGGGATATACTGTATGATATATATCGTATACCATGCAAAGATTTAGGACATAATCAAATCTAAAATAACTTTTATTTCTCCCCCCTAAAGAATTGAAATGAAAAGTCAACAAAATCAACTAAGTGAATAGGAGATGAGTAACTGCAGCGGAGTATTATATTTTATATTGACACTTTAGTAATAATAAATAAGTCAAAAAGAAAGTGAAGAAATAAGTCTTGAGTTCAAATAAAGGTCCCTTTACCTTTTTGTATTTTATTGTTTTTGTCCTTCAGCCACTAAGCTTGGGGCAAGGAGTGCTGCATTAAAATTAACTTTACTCTACTGATAACTTCCCCGTGTGTCGCCTATGTATGGTGAACTTTTGAAATATATGGCTGTTATAGGAGGCAATTAGCATTCTCCTCTGCCTGTGATTGTTGCTATGGAGTTATATGTGTTACCAAGGTGATGCAGAAAGGCAATATTAAAGAAGAACACGGGGCTCTGAGTCGCACATCAAACCGCTTTCAGTAGTTATCTGCTGTTTGTTTGTGTACATGTGTATGTTTGTTTTGCTATACTTGTGGGACCCATGTGTTGAGATCAACCAATTATGTGAGGACATGTATGTGCGTGTGTGGCGTTGTCATTGTGTCCCTGTTGGGTTTAAATCGCGCTGACTTTTCTTTTCCCTGAGTGCATATTTCCTTGCTACAGTTTTCCTTTCCCCTTTTAATTGAACAAAAAAGAGAAAGCTTGATATACACATTAATTGTTATGATTTCAGCAACATAAAATGTATGTTGTGTAGTACAGTTGCAGAGATGTTGTCCTCAGTATCTGATGTTTAATGGGAAAGAACAACGTGAATCATGAAGTGGCCCAGCTGAGAGGAAGAAATAAACCCAATGTTTGTTATTCACACTGCCCGTTTCATAACGCGTTTAAAAGCCATCATTACACTAACAGGGTGCTGTGCAGTATCCCCCCAGGACACAGAGCTCAATGAGAGAAGCTTGGAGGTCGCCCACATGAAATACAATAACCTGTTTTGGGCTCTGAGGATGGGCGATATCTGAGAATTATTCATTACTTAGTCAGCTTAAGGTCTTGACTGAGGTGAGAGAGAAGCCTCTCAGTGTGTTTCCAATAATAGAGAAGACTTTTTGAAAGGAAGATGGAAATGTAATATGAAGTCGTGTGTGTGTGTGTGTGTGTGTGTGTGTGTGTGTGTGTGTGTGTGTGTGTGTGTGTGTGTGTGTGTGTGTGTGTGTGTGTGTGTGTGTGTGTGTGTGTGTGTGTGTGTGTGTGTGTGTGTGTGTGTGTGTGTGGTGTGTGTGTGTGTGTGTGTGTGTGTGTGTGTGTGTGTGTGTGTGTGTGTGTGTGTGTGTGTGTGTGTGTGTGTGTGTGTGTGTGTGTGTGTGTGTGTGTGTGTGTGTGTGTGTGTGTGTGTGTGTGTGTGTGTGTGTGTGTGTGTGTGTGTGTGTGTGTGTGTGTGTGTGTGTGTGTGTGTGTGTGTGTGTGTGTGTGTGTTCGTGTGTGTTCGTGTGTGTGTGTGTGTTCGTGTGTGTGTGTGTGTGTTCGTGTGTGTGTGTTCGTGTGTGTGTTTGTTCAGAGTGAACAGCAGAGAGAGCTTACCCAGATTCAGTACCTAGCCTGGCCTGACCACGGGGTTCCTGACGACTCCACTGACTTCCTGGACTTTGTGTCTCTGGTGCGGACAAAACGGGCCGGACAGGACCATCCCATGGTGGTGCACTGCAGGTATACTCACTCTTTCTGTGTTTTTTAAAGAGGTGAACCCGTTATCAACCATTTTTGCGTGCTTGAGGTCGATTAACTGAACTAGAATAGACCCATAGAAGTAAAATAACAAAGATGGCACATGTACCATGCTTTCATACTGAAGTAAAAGTTTAGGCCCCTGTGTCTATCACAACAGTTTGTCATGATTGCGTTTACCAAGTGACTCTTGCTAGTGCAGAATTATTACACATTTGTAAGAGTGAAAGAAAAGTCATGAATTCTGATATTTTATGGATCTCTGTTTCAAGAGAACATTTGATAATTAATTTTGGGCCACTTTTTTCTCATTATAACTTTAATTCAATTCTAATAAAATGTTTCTTGTTTCCAGTGCTGGCATTGGTCGAACAGGGGTTCTGATCACCATGGAGACGGCATTGTGTCTAATGGAGTGTGGTCAGCCAGTGTTTCCTCTGGATACCGTCAGGACCATGAGAGACCAGAGGGCCATGATGATACAAACACCAGTACTTAGACACATCCTTTTTTCTGTCTCAATGCTCTCCATTTTAAACCCTGCGCTAAAATATGTATCTATCTCCCTTGCAGAGCCAGTACCGCTTTGTGTGCGAGGCCATCCTCAGAGTGTACGAGGAGGGCCTGGTCAAACCGTTCAGGACCGTCGTCTACCAGCTGAGAGAAAAGGGGGAGGAGGACAGGATGGAGGAGGAGTACGGAGAGCAGCTGAACACGGCAGAAGGATCGGAGATGGAAGCATCGGAAGACGGGGATGTGGTGTCTGCGGTGGAGCTGCTGGAAGAAAGTCTAGATGAAGAGGACGACGAAGAGGTGGAGGTGCTGGACGTGGGGGAAGTGACAGAAGACGGAGAGGACGACGAGGAGGTGGAGGAGCCGAGCGTCGCAAGCATCGCAAGTGCTGCAAGCATCGCAAGTGCTGCAAGCATCGCAAGTGCTGCTAGCGCCGCTAGTGCTGCTAGCGCTAACACGGAGACCAGCGAGAACCCTGACCCCGATCCTGCTAACTCCTAACTTTTGACCTTTGGCAGTCACCGGGGATTACCGGGAAGTTGCCAGGCAACCGGAGGAGAGAACAAAAGCACTGTTGCACTTTACGCTGAGAAAAATGGGGGGGAAAAGGACACACACACAAACGAACAAATAAACAAACAAACGTGAAAGTACTGGACAAGCTAGAATAAAAAAAGAACCCAGCCGTGTTGAATAGGTACCATTAGGGGGATATTGTATGTTCCGGGTGAAGATAAAAGTCTACAAAGAGTGAAAAGTACGAGAGAATAAAACGTGGATGGGGAATTGCTGTAGTGCCATACGTAAGAAGGGGAAGGGCCGCCACCCCAATGGATGGAACGTTTTTTTTTTCCGCAAAGGGTCGCCCTGTCCCCTTCCGAGCGAGTCTGCCAGACGGACCTGCCTTTTTTTAGTGTCCTTTTAGCTGATAAAGAGATATACTTTATCTTTTGTTCCTCAGAAAGAGTATTTATTGTGTTTTTAGTTTGTGTCAAACCCTGTCCACTGAACAAAACAAAAAAAGAAATGTGTATGTTTGTTTGTATGAATCTAGAGCTTCATGCTTTCCTGATTACATTTTTAGGTAGTAAAGTATTCCTCTTCCTCTAACTACTTCTTTATTTGCTTTTTGCTTTTTTCATGGGGGAAAAAAACCTGATTTAATTTATTGTACTTACCTTTCTCGGCTTTCTGAGTTCCTGACAGCGCAGATGGACATCTCACCTCTTGTTCAATGCCGCAGCAAGTTGTGTTTTTGATTCTGCTTTGTGTTGAGTTTTTTAGCTTTACAGACAACACATGCTGCCAAGCAACCTTTGTTTGCCATGGTGAAGAAAATCTACTATTCTTGCAGCTGGTGTTTACTGGGCACCTCTCTTTCAACCCTTTCTCTCTACTGTAGGCCTACCACTGAATGACACGGGGACAGAAAATGATACATTTCAGAAAAACTAATTCATTCACAGTACCTAATGCTAATTTAACACAGGAAGACGAATTTGGTATCAAAAAGAGAGGCCCCCCCCAGACACTCGACCTCACTAACCTACAATCTAAGCTAATTCCTCCGCTGTGGTTGATAAAGCTTAAGAATCAAGGATGAGGTCAGTTCATTTCGCTTATTCAAATCGACATTCACTCAATTCGATTTTTAAATCAAAATCTGGGTCCCTATCTGAAGTGTCCTTGAGCCAGACACTAGCAATACATTAATTGTTTTAGAACCTGGTACGCAAATAATGATTAAAAAAACATGAGTTTTTAATTAGTTTTGAAGTTGTTAAAAGCTGCTTAAACTTTTATGCAATCAGTATTTCCATTTTAGGATAACTTGACGGTGAACTGATCTCAACCTTTAGTGTGAATCGTAAACATTTTAAAGGCTCCCTCCACTGACCTCTCTAATTTAACTTACAATTTAACGACATTTTAATCATTTTATCTTTCCTTAACATTTGCAGAATATTGAGTTCTTGTATGACCCAGCTATCCATTAATTTAATTTTTCCAAAGAATTTTCCTAACCTGATAATTTTGTTAATCTTGGTTTTATTAAGGTTCAGAGGTCACTGGAGCGGAGCTTTAAACCGACCTTTGCTGTTTATTTTTTCTCTAAATCTGTCTGTGTGCCAGAGAACAGTTGACAGTTCAAAGAAGCAGCACAAATACAACTTTCACCCAATCATTTTCCCCTTGTTTTTAAAATAATCTTTCCCAATGGTACTTTATTTTTAAGGCACATGTTGTGCCAAGATGATGTGTTAATGAGTGACAAAACTTGTATTTTTAATTCACAAAACCCAGCATCGAATTGAGTCTTTTTCTCTCAGTACAGGTAAAACTGAACATAGTGCATAGTGCATAGTGAATGAAGTGTAGCCTCTTCATCATTTGAGATCTTTTTCTTATTGGTACCTGCTGTCATTGGATTCTGCTGGAAAACCCTTACTGCTGTGAGTGTGTGAGAGTGTGTGTTCTCAGATCTTTTTCTACATCTCTGTCCTTCCTCAATTTCTAACATGTAGTCTGTTAGCTGTCTGGTCTAAGCCTGCTTGTCCGTTAACTGGAATGATGGGTTGTGCCATAGCGACACAAACCTAATCAAAGGTTTTTCCAAAAAAACTCAAATACATCATTCTTGGAGTGTTTTAAGTCTGTCCTATAAACAAGGCTGAATTGTATCTTTTAAAACATTTCAAAACAGCTGAATCATACTTTTTCCACATCAACAAAAGCAATCTTTCTCTATTTTATTTGTTATACTCTCCTATAGGGCTGCTCAATTATCATATTTTATACGATTACGAAAACAACGTAATCGAAATAAAACGATTATTTTTGTATTATTATTATTGCTTTTCTTTTTTATTAATTTTTTTTAAAAAAAGTTTTCAGTTGAATTATACTTAAAGTTCAGGGTAATCAACTGTTGAATACATACTGTTCCAAAAATTCTCCAATAAATTGATGTTTTCAAAGTAAATGGATAATCGTTTTTAATAATCGTGATATCAATTATTGACCCAAATAATCGAGATTATGATTTTTGCCATAATCGAGCAGCCCTACTCTTCTATATCATGGCCCTCTCTCACAATCTGCCCTCTCTCAGAGCCTACGCAACATCCACAGTCTAGTCTTCTTGTTGTTATTCCCCAGATGCCTTTTTTAAATTATTTTCCACTCTCTAAATAGCCTCAAGGCAAATGATAAATATGAGCGGAATACCATGAGTTTGTAGCCAGTGAATGACTGACTGATTTGTTTCTCATTGGACGTATGAGCTTAAAAAAAAAAAAAACATTTAGCCCCGTGAGCATTTTTTATTCAGCTGCAGGGCAAAATCAAATTGAATTAGCGCTAAAGGGCTCATGATAAAACAATTATTTTTAAAAAAAAAACTGAATTTTTTTAACATAAAACATGGGCCCCACCGTGAAAAGTTGATAATTGATACATCAAGGCCTGCCAACTGTGTTCAAAGTTTTTCGTTGTTGACACATAATTGGTACTGCGTGTGCGTTTAGGGTACTGATCAAAGGTAGTTTGAGGGGACCAGACATAGGGAGGGCTCGGGGTTAGTTGTTTTTTTGTAAAGATAAACAAAACAGCTGTAGTCAGGTTAGGGAAAGGACAGCACTTTGTAGAAGGCTGAGTGGCAGGTAGTGCTACTGGAAAAAAAAAGTAACAATAAGTCGGAGAAATAATGCATTAAGTTCTTTTTTTTTTAATTTGTCATTTTTATTTAGTTTCTAAATAAGACCGGTAGGGGAAAAAAAGAAAATAATTCCTAACTACACAGTGCCACTTGTTAATTTTGTGTAAATAATATTAGACCCTGTAAATACAATGTTGTATATGAAAAAAATTCTTTAAAATAAAAGGGAAAATCATTTGTGAGCAGAAAGATTTTGTTTTCATTTGATTTTATCCCCTTTTTTTGGATGATTTAAATGTGACACAAATGGTGTGTATTTCAAGACTGCAATTTCCATTTTTTTGTTTTGAGATAATAATCTATAACAGCGAGTGTATATATAATGAATCACAAAAGAATTGAGAAATGTTTTACCGTATTATACCCTTGGTTAACTCCTACCTGTGTCATAAAATCCTTTGTCCTCAGTTGCTTGTTTCTTTCTGGTATCATGGTTTTACGGTGCTTTGTCTATAAGCTTGATTGTGAACAATTAAAGCTTGTCTGTCAAAGCATGGAGACGTGGCTTCGGATCCCTTTTACTTTGTCCACACTGTAAACGTGAGCTTTGGAAATGTTAGCGTGAGCAGCGAGAAGAAGAAAAAGATGGCACTCGTGCTGAAATCATTAACAGAATAACTTTCCCAATAGTTTTTTAATTAAATGTAACTAAAGAGTAAAAACGAAGTCTAGCAACATCTCTGTAATGCCTAGAATAAAAACAAATGAACTTACAGAAATAGGTTTTATAAGAGGAAAAAAAGGTTTGGAGTAAAAACTGGTATTCTCAGGACACATCTCTGAAAAATCAGCTTTACCACAGCCCCTTAACAATGAACCAACCTTTACGTTTTATGATAACGTCAATTACCTCATAGAATAAGCAATTTTATTATCTAACCACCTCCTTTTAAAATGGTATTATTGATCCAGATGCAATAAAAATAGGTATTACTGCCTAATAAAGCATGGGCCACATTTTGAGACAGTATACGTAGGCATTTTACAGAGTAACACTGCGCAGGATAAACACCATCCACATTCATTATAGGGATACCATATATGTTTACCTAATATTGTACATAAAAAAGCACCCATGATAAGTTAGATTTGGGTCTTTATTGTTGGAAATGCTTTTGACCTGCACCTTCAGAAAAAAATTAAATGTTTAAATTATTGTAGTGACATTTAGGATAAAGTTAAGAGTAATCCCCGCTCCTGGCAGGAATTGCATGTAAAAAATACTGTCACATTTGTAAACCTTTATTCCCAAACGAACCAGAAGGGGGTGTTGCTCCCTAATAGTGGCAACAATCGTATTCAACAGTAGTGGTAACAAAACCTTATGGCGGCTTCATTCATAAATATAATGAAAAATCCAATGTTCTAAATACGGGAAGTTTTGGATGAAATTACACCTATTTCATGAATGTTTGGTTATTTATATATTTGACTGCATACATTGTTACTTTATGCAACAACCCTGTTTTCTCAGGCCATGTATTAAGAAATAACAGCGTAATTGAATTTATTTGGTATAAACCGACAAGAAAAAATTATTTAGCGTGTTGTTTTTAATACTTAAAAGTATTTAACAAAAAGCATAATGTACCCATGCCGTCTCAAACTAAAAGGCGTGTCGCTTTAAAAATGCTAATTACGTGTTTGTTGGGGATTTATCGTGACGTCACATCCTGAGGAAAGCTTTGCCTCCTACTTTTTGTTGGGACCTGGGAGAGAAAATTATCCAGCAGAGGTAACGAAGTTGGGAAAAGAAAGAAAGAGAAACAAGTTACACACCATGGAAATGTACTAGGTATCTTTTTGGTCGTCTAAAATGCAAGCGGACGTGCTTTCACCGTGAATTCATACGAGGAGGTTTTTGTAAGTACCTTTTATCCAGACCTACACGGATCCACAAGTGGCTGCGGAGCAAGTGTATGTCGGATACAGCCTTCTGAGCAAAGGCGCCGTTTGATTTGCTGAACGGGACGCGCTTGTACGGACGGAGCCTTGAGTGTACTGTGTGCGTTCGGTGCTAACGGTTAGCTCCTGCAATAAAACAAGCGCACACCTGTTACATTTGCATACCTCAGGCCTAAACTGGGTTCAATTTAAAGCCGAGGTTACATAGTTTATTTATTTGACTACTTAATATTATTTTTGCGGAAGTATAAAGAAGCTTGTTTGCCTGTCATTGTATTTTAGACATTTTAAGGGGTTTTAGCAGCCCAGAAAGCTCAGTCATTTCTCAGCGGTTTATTTTTCTGGGTGACGTGCACCACAAATACTAAACTAGTTTACACATCTTTGAAGTGTACTAACATAGTAGTTTACTTTTGCAAATTAATTTAAATGTCAAGTTAATTACATCTCCAAAATACTTTGTATCTTTTCCTCTTTTTCAATTCGTCGAATAGAGAAACACAGTAACGTTAAATGAAATAATTAAACATTAGAATATGTATGTTCTCCTTATATGTTAAGTCAGTGTTAGCATTATGACACTGAAACTAACAGTTAGCACTAGCTCACCTTAAAACCAATAGTTTACGGTTTCCGTTATTATTAATAAGCAGGGTTAGTGTAACAATTGGGCTTATAATGCAATACATGTTAACAGGATACGACGTAATGCTGTCAATTATTCCTCTTTCCGACTGAGTTACTTTATAAAACGCTATTCTTTCACACACACATACGGGTATTGGGCCGAGGGCGACACCGTACTTCCGGTATCCGCCGTTTTACGCGAGGTGCAAGCAGGCCGATGGTTTAGCCATACACCGTCTAGGTGTTGCTAAGCTTCCTGTACTGAATATCATAGTCTATTGCCTTAATCAATATCTAGTCAATACCACATATATGCAATGGCATGATAATATTATTGTGACAAGTGGGGTATTCACCTGGTGTTTCCAGAAATTAGACGTAGATGCAGCCAAAATCGACGAAGGCCACTTTCGAGGGTCGTTTTTCCATACATCTGCAGGCAGTCTGTAAAGGCAATCCGACAACCCACACAGCTCTAGTTTAGGCTGGTAACGACCTAAAGCACACCCCTCAAGTCCAGAGATGTAATCCGAAGACATGCAGCGATTTCTTCGGTCGTTAATTCAGAAAAAAAACCTAGTGCGCTCTGCCTGGCTACGTTAGCTAGCTGTTTATATTTGCACTTCCAGGATATTTGCACCTCCAGGAAAATGGCGTATTTATATATATATATATATATATATATATATATATATATATGGCGCGTGTTGCATTGTGGGTAGCTCGTGATGTCACTGTGTGTCCGTTGATGTAACCTAGTTTAGCTTTATTATCCGATTGTTGTATTTGTTAGCAGATTAAAGCTAACTCTGTCAGCCAACATGTATCTAGGTGTATGTCAGACAGGTTGTTTTCAGACTAGAAATACTCTTGTACTTTAGTAAAAGTACCAGAGTGTAGGAATATTCTTTTACAAGTAAAAGTCCTGCTATGAAAATGTTACTCAAGTAAAAGTACTAAAGTATCATCAAATATATTTTAAGATTTCAGAATAATGAATATTATATGTTTTGATTATAATTGTTGATACATTTTAAGTGTTATCAAAGCTGATAAAGATGCAGCATTGTGTTGCAAGTGTTGATTATATTTCACATCATAAATCCAAGTACAATTACATGATATACCTCTGAATTGTAGTTGGGTAGAAGTCCAAGGTAGTAAAAAATCACTAAGTAAAGTACAAGTTGCTCGAAATTGTACTTGAGCACAGTACTTGAATACATACTTAGTTACTTTACACCACTGGTTGCCAGGCAAACAATTTAGTTAATATACACTTAATGTTAAGAACAAAGTAGACAGTTGCCTTCTCTGCATCCTGCATATTATGCAATGGTAACTAACTATATAGCCAATATGATAATATGAAAAAAGGGCTCACCTGTTTGTTTGCAGTTTCTGTCAGGTATTCATTGTGACTAACTAGCTAGCTGCTAAATGACATTGACAGCATTATCTAACAAAACAATAAAACTGCTTCTTATTTTTCTGTGGTCGCAGTATACACATGACAAACAAAATGTACATATTGTTTTTAAATCTTTAAACAATTCTAAAGCCCTGTGCAGTTCACTAATACACAATTATCTTCTCTTCTCTCACAGGTGTGGTAGTGTAACCCTCCCTCTCCCCCATCATGCTGAGTTTCCTGCGCAGGACGCTGGGGCGACGCTCCATCCGGAAACATGCAGAGAAAAGTCGGTTACGGGAAGCCCAGCGTGCCGTAACGCACATCCCTGCTGCTGGGGAAGCAAAGTCTGTCATCACCTGCCGTGTGTCCTTACTGGACGGGACGGACGTCAGCGTGGACCTGCCGGTAAGGAGAAAGCCTTTTTGGTTGTTATCTGCTTAGTGATCACTACCCAGACGTTTTTGATCTTCAGCCATCAACATTGAGATAGTGCTTTCTTATATACTTGATTGTTGGGAGCAGCATGCTATATAGCGCTTGTCAAGGCTTTGGGACCTCTCAAAGAGCTTTCACATAGACATAACCTTCATTCACATTCATACAGAGGCAGATACGATACCAAACAAGGTGCCACCTGCTTAGGAAAACTAGCATTCACACACATTTACTCATAATTTACACAATGTTGGCCATACCATCGGGAGCAATTTAGGATTAAGTATCTTGCTCAAAGACGATGCAACATTTTTAAAAGAGGACGTCCATGTACCCCCTGAGCCTCAGTTACCAAAAACAATTGGACTTTTTAAATCACATACTAACTTGAGAGTTACAAAGCAGTTTGGTGGCTACATAAGGAAATTAAGCATATACTGTATGCAGTTAGTAAGCAAGTTAACAAGTAAGTAGTCAAGGAAGATCTCTGACAGTGGCGACACATCAGTGGTCAAACAGAAGAAAAGTATTTAGATATTAGAACAACAAGTTACATTTCAAATTTAGCTGGTTCTCTTATTCCTTATTTTGCTAGTTGAAAAGCAATGTTAATATACACTTATACATGGTTTTCAAATAGTCATGCAAAGCCATAGACTGTCATGTAATGGATTTCAATTTCAATGTCAATACAGATGTTTAAAATAAGAATAGCTGGGTGTTGTTTTGTGTATCTACCTTTCTGTGTCTGGGAAGGAAACCAAATATCTTTGATATGAAAAAAAAATCACCTACACTTTTGTTACATACTAATTTATGAAAGAACCTTTTACTGTGGTCTTCTTTTACATAAATAATTGCCTTTCTTTAACTATTATAAAATTATAGCCCAGTATCTACTAGGGGTGTAACGGTTCACAAACATTTCGGTTCGGTACGTACCTCGGTTTTTAGGTCACGGTTCGGTTCGGTACGTTTTCGGTACAGCAGAAAAAATTATCACAAAACATAACATATTTTTTTTTTAATTATTATTAAACTGTGAATAATGTATTCACTCAAATAAATACAAAATATAATAAAATAAACATTAAGGTGCAGCATTTCGATGAACTGAAATAATCTGTATTTGAACTGTACTGTTCTAGTACTCACAAAACATAAATTATTAGTTTTGGGTTTTTAATTATTATTAAACTATGAATATTCACTCAAATAAATGCAAAATATAATAAAATAAACATTAAGGTGCAGCATTTCGATGAACTGAAATAATCTGTATTTGAACTTTACTGTACTAGTACTCACAAAACATAAACTATTAGTTTTGGGTTTTTAATTATTATTAAACTATGAATCTTCACTCAAATAAATATAAAATATAATAAAATAAACATTAAGGTGCAGCTTTTCGATGAACTGAAATAATCTGTATTTGAACTGTACTGTACTAGTACCTAAGCAGCCAGCTTGACATTATGACTTGCTTGTCATTGTATTTTCATGTTTTTTTAAAGAAAAATGAACTTTTCCACATTGCTTGCCGAAAGGGCAGATCTGCTGGCACTAGCAATGTCTCCTGCTGTGGAGAACACCATCTCGCTAGGGACAGAGGTAGCAGATACAGCCAGGTAGCGCTTTGCTAACATGGCAACATAAGGATATTTGCCGTTTGTAATAGCTTTGGCTCGGTCTGAAGTTTTTGAGAGTGGTGGAGGCTTAAATGCTAGCGGGAGTTGGGTTTGCACTTCAGTCTTTTGGTACCGGTGATATTCACGTTCGGGTGATGCCTTTTCAAATGAGTGTGCAAGTTCGATGTATTGACAGCCGCGTAACCAATTTTAGTTGAACAATGCCGACAAACAGCTTTGGTTCGGTCCACCTGTCTTTGTCCGTCATCCTTGTACGTAACTGCGAAACCAAAATGTTCCCAAACCGGAGACTTCAATGATGCTGGAGGATGTTCGAGCTCAACTTTATCTGCGTTCGCCATTTCGACAGTTCCTCAAATTACTGACTACATTTGAACGCATCCCTCTGACCAGCTCGTCCAATGAAATGATTTGCTCGCTCTATGACGCGTTGACGCAAATTACTCTGAATGCTGCGACGCAGCACCTGAGATTACTTCCAAGAAGTTGTTCACGTTCTCAATTTTTTACGTTTAACGTTATATTCGTTCGGTACACTTCGGTACACACGTGTACCGAACCGAAGGGCCCGTACCGAATAATTTCGGTACGGGTACGTGTACCGTTACACCCCTAGTATCTACTAAGGCTTATTTGAGCTTGCAGGTGCAGTCACATTTTCTGGTTGGCACATTTTTTTCCAAGAAAGATCCCCACAGAGCTTTCATTTATTTTAATTTGTTAACAAACGCTGCACGGTGACACATGTTGCGTTCTCTCCAAAGTCGGTTCTACCTGTGACTTATTCTCCAAATAGGTAGCTGGTTATGACAACTATTATCTGACTCGGATACCAACTTGGCATCGTGTGTTGTTTTACATTATAAAACGGTCAAATCAAGCAATCTGATTGGTTCTTAACCGTGATATAATGAGCGTATATATCACAGGTAGAATTGTAGTTACTTTTCACAAGTCAGTATCACTCCGCGTCTGAGAAAAGCTACAACTGTTACATTACGTCGGTTACGACACTAACTAACAAAGCTTAAGATTGAAACATGTAAGGGATAATGTGCAGCAAGGACTTATTGACCGTCACATCTGCAGAAAGAAGTCCGGTCGATTGAACTGTATACAGTTGGGCTGAACAGCAAACTGCATGCAGTTTGCTTTTCAAACTGGGACATGAAAACAGCGGAGAAGTAACGGGGCAGAAACCCTCCTTTTTATGCAGCGGTCCAGACATAGACATCAAACGGAAAAACATATTCAGTGTGCAGTTACTTTGGCATTAGGGCAGGGATAGATACTTTCCAAGGTTTGACATAATGAATTGTGCTACTTTTAAAGCAAGCAACGATGTTTTCAAATCTGTAATCAAAAAGGTCCGCAAAAACGCCATCGAAGCAGTTCCTGCCGTTGCTTCATTAGTTCAAACAGTAACAACGGACTATTTTTGATCTTCCTGTCGGGTGTTCTTTTACCCATAATGACAGTCTCACTGCACATTATCGCTTACTTAACTTCGACCTCCGGTGTGGCCTTACTATGGAGGAGTGGATTGAGGAGTGCCTATCTCCAGAAAAAAAAGCACCTAAACAACAACATGCAGAGCAACGTGAAGAGCAGGTAGACCAACTGGAAAAGTACCACCATTCAAAAGCTTTCTGATGCGGGTCTTGAAACAAAGCAGAGAAATTATAACCGTTAGTGGCCACAGGTGCGAAAGATCTCTCCAGAGCTACTGGAAGCCCAATCTCGGGGACCGGAGAAAGTGGAGCAATATTCTCGCCACACCAAGCAACAGCTTAGAACAACCTCAACCTATACAAGTAACCACGTAAGCCTTTCTACTGATGTTGGACAGGTTTTCAGTGGGTGCACAATAAATGGCAACATACAAATGAATGTAAATAAATAGCCAAATAATGGATCAACGCTCTCTGTCAACGCTCTCTGTCTAATATGTCTAATATGTTCACTAGCTGTTAGTGTTGTTGCATAGCAACCACCTCGCACTATGTTTAGTGCAGAAGGCAACGGAGGGACATCATTATTTACTAATAAAAACTATTTAAATTAGAGTGTGTATTTTTCTTTCATATTGCCACACTTGGTAACCGTTTTATAAAAGCAATAGCTTTGCGTCAGGCCGAACCACGCCCCTTAACTGTGATATAATGACCATATACCACGGCCTGTCGTGAGCTATTGCTTCATTATATTTTTAAGAATGAGGGCTTGATTATTGGATATTCTTCCCCTAATTTTAGTTTTTCTCACAGGTTTTGCTACCGTGTGTTTCCATTGGCATTCCATGTGAAAACCTGCAGCATTCCAGTGAGGCTAGTCTAGTATCTATGACTCAACCTTATCTTGAAATCTAACCCTCAGAATAAATTAAGTGGAAGATGTGCGAATTTACTTTCTCAACATTACTGCATACATCTTGTTTGAACCCCAAATGTTTCTGCTTTGTCTACAAAACACTTTCTTCCCTTTTGTTTCTTATTCAAAAGAGGTATTTATTTGTACATAAAGGTGTTACTCTTGCCTGAGATTAAGCAGTGGTATTTAGTTGTGAAAAATGAAATAAACCACCATTTGAGAATTCATTACCAGCTTATTGAACAAGAATGCATGAACATATTTTATTATGAAAGTCTCACAACACACATTTCTGAATCTGTCTACCTGTAAGAGCTGCTAAAATAATTAACATGTTATCCTTCGTATCTGCTCAGTATTGTGTGCAAAGAAAGGTGAGACTTTCTTCGAGTGGAATGTTATCTGCTGCAACTGTTTCTCTCACTGTTTCACTTTCTTCTTTTTGTTTACCATTGTTAGTTGGGATTTTTTACTTCCTAATCATTAAAGTTTATTGACCATGTAGCAGTGTGCTTTCATGCTTTAAAAACTCAGTCAGTTTCTGTGTGGGCCTGAAGGAACATTTGATTTGATTTCAGAATGCATTCCAGCAGAGCCCTGGCCTTGTGTTAAGTTTCAAAAAGAACTTTCTTTGGCGTCTCCCGTCCCCCAAATATATAATATATCCTTCTGTCGTATCATCCATCTATCTCTAAGTGATAGGACATTGACGAGAACCCAGTTAGCAGCATTGCTCTGTTAGCTTTCTAGACATCTGTTGCAACAGTATCAGCATTCAAACACAACCAGAAAGGAACTGTAAAAGGGAAGACCTCGTAAGAGGACTACTTCTTTGTATGTTAAGGTGTTTTCAGCAACACTCCTGATTTGGTCAGTCATTATGGGTAGTTTCTCTTTTTTTAGCTTCTCCCTCAAAACCACATCAGATAGTGAAACGTTTCTCTTCTGCTGGGTGAGTGTTCTTGCCCTGCGCTAGAGCCTGCATGTGTTGACAGTAAGTGGAGGCAGCTAAGGCAGGGCATCACCATGGAAACATTGTCATGCTCAGTGTTAGATTTTCCTGAGGTTATCGGGCTGACTTGTCGTCTGGGGGTGGCCCCCTTTAGTTGGTGATTGGACTAATTGGTGGTGTTGGTCAAAGATTTCATAAGCTGGCTAACTTAAAAAAAGGCTTTTACAGTTATTTCCAATATGAGCATATCTCAATATGAGCATATCACCAATCAACACAAGGATTTGATTGGTGTTTTTCCATCTTTGTGGAGAAACTCAGTTTTACCGATCTGTCCATTTGGTGTTGATCGACTAAGAATTCAGGGAGTTATTCATGTTTCTATTATATGGAGTTCATTATTACAGCTTGAATTAAGAAGATGCAGATATCAATTAGTTTTCCTCCTTGCAGCAGAACCCAATTGGACCAATGGAATTGTAAAAGGTAATTTTGTGTTGTGTTTTGATTGACTGTTTTTGTTGTGCTTTCTTTTTGAAGTGTTTCAAATAGCTCTGGATCACTAGGGAACTTTTATTGGAGGGAGAAGTATCAACATAGACACGAGAAAATATTCTTACAGTAGAGAGGGCAAGATAGCAGGTTTCCAGGGAAAGATATCATGTAGATAACCTGACTTCAGAAAACGGTTAGCACACACTGCCTTTAATCCTTTTACTGGCAGCTTTTTTGTTTTGCTGGTAAAGCACATAGTGTAACAGGAGTGGTGGTATCTATAAAATTGGTTAAAACGTTTTTTTGTTTAAAAAGGCTTCAGCTAACCGAGTTGGAGTTTAGATTCCTCTTTTTGTTCGCACAACGTATAACATTTTTCTCACTGTCAGTGTTTCTTTTTTGGTTAACAAGACAGTTAAACATTCATCTCGATTAAAGGGTTTGCAGTTAGCCAGGTTATAGCTAAGAAGTTGTTCAACTCACGCCGGTATACATTTGGGGAACCCCCTGCTTAATGGTGAAATGTTTTCCCTTTTAGGTGTTCAGGTGGTTGCAAATAGAAGGCCTGAATTTAAAACTGAATAGAGCTCCTTCACATGCTTTCCTGGCCTCCCAGCCGTGTGTGTGTGTGTGTGTGTGTGTGTGTGTGTGTTTGTGTGTCACTAGCATGTAAGGCCATCCGAAGTTGACTCCTAGGGATACTTTTGTTTGCCGCATCCATGTCCAAACAGAATTCCACACAGCCTCACCATTCACATTCATCCCTATAAATGTATTTACTTCCTTGTCTTTTCTCTTTATCTTCTCCCCCCATTCCCCTCCCTCCAGCCCCCCACACTGTCACCCCCTTTTCTATCGCTGTAGATTTGTAGCCCAGAGAAGACGTTTAAAAAAAAAAAAAAGCAGGCGTTATCCTTTTTTTTTTACATAAAAAGTATTTCTGTTGTTAAAACTGTACAGCTCACCATTGGATCTGATATAAAATAATAGTCTGAATGGCTCGACATTAAAGTAACTTCATTTCATTTTCAATTATCCACAACTGAAATATTTTTGTAAATTACATTACATTTCCTTTTGTTCTGTATACTTCTTCAGCACATGATTAGATAAGACAAACTTAAAGGTGGGGTATGTCATTTATTTCAGATACACTTTTTGTTATATTCCATGGAATGCTCTTAACATCCCGATGGCAATGAATATATGAAATGCTTTGACAATACATAAAAAGCCGTGGCGCTGTAAAAAGCACGACCAATCATCTGAGCCGGCCCGGCTAAAATAACTGGATGACCTACCTGCCTGTCAGCCTTCCATCTGTGCACAAACTTATCTCGTGCCCTCATTGGTCATGTGCGCGGCAGATTTTTTCCGGCTGTGTATTTTCAAATTCTAGCGCACTCGAGCTGGTTCCTCCGAAATTACATAACCCACCTTTAAGTGATTCCAAATTGGTTTATTGTTTTCGTGCTGGAACATATTACCAATGTGTTGCATATGAGTTAAAACATTTAAAAGTAAACAACTTTAACAGTGAATATATACATAAAAAAGATCTATACAGTATTCACAGAATACAAAACAAATTAATTTGAATACATTGTAATAGCTTAAAAATAAACCCACAATGTATAGATCTTTGCATTTGTTGAGTGAATGTGCAGCTATGTTTAGTTATCCATTGTTTAACCTTGCCCTTTAACGTCCTGCTGATTTCCACTATGTAAAGGTTCACAAAATACAAACAGGCATTTATTCTTTATGGTAAATAGGGCATTGTGTAAAGCGTAGTTTACATGGCGTCCCTGAAGATTACTCAAGAAACCTTTTATAACTTTGGTAATAAGTCAAAGGAAAGCCACAGAGCCGGTTTATTGCTGAGTTGTCTGGTCACCTTTTGTCTTGTTGTGGTTGAGTGGAATTTTCAGAGTCACACGCAGTGACTTTATTACTTAAATGGGCATGCAAAGTAATGCTCCATTAAGGACAAACAATAGCTCGCTATAACTTATCTCTTGTGGTGTAATGAGTAAACATGGCCGGAAGATTATAGCATCGCAAAGGGCTCGCTCTGCTAAAGCCAATGGGATTGATCCATTTGATTTTGGAACATTTAAAAACAAGATCGTGGCAGTCACACATTTCTGATACTGACACGTTTTTTTTCAGCATGATAATCTCCACATATTAACACTTATTTTACTATAGGCTAATAGTTGGGCTATTAATGAGCAAATTCACTTCACCACTGCTAAGCTAAAGGCGGCCACAAACGTGAAGACATTTAGTCGTCTTATTTAGCCAATTGTTAGCAACTGAAGTACAGATGTAGCACTCCAGATCAGACTCACATGGGTGTGTCCCAGTCAAAAGCCCAGCGGATGCTAGTGGCTGGGGGTGTTGCCAAATTGCTAGAGGGCGTTGCCCAATTTCCCCATTTGTTCAATTACAGGATTTAACCATGGGATGGCGCTTCATTCACAAAATACACAAAGACAACTGGGTGTTGTAGAACTTAGTCTGTTTGCAATGTTTGCAGCTCTGCAGTTGTGTTTGCTGAATACTGTAGCATTTAATCACTTATTTGTTACTGTATGGTTTTCACAAGCTACTATAATGAAAAAACATCAATATTTTAGATCAAATAAAGTATATAGTTTGCTTTATGCAGTATATTTCTTGTAATATTGTTGGGGTGTTTTTACACAGTACTGTAGATTGAAGTAAATCAACTTATACATTAAGATAAGATAAGATGGACCTTTATTAATCCCGTGGGGAAATTCAGTAGTTCAAACAGCAACAGGGTGAGAGTGAAAAACAGGACAGCACAGATTCACACAGATTAATAAAATCAAAAATAAGATGAGCGGGACTGGAACAGGGTAAGGGACTCAGACTCACGGAGGTCTTGGGGGAGGGAGTTCCAGAGCTTCGGGGCTGCCACAGAGAAGGCTCTGTCCCCGAAGCTCCGGAGTTTGGCCTTGGGGATTGAAAGCAAACCGGCTGAGGAGGATCTGAGGGACCGGGGTGGTTGGTAGAGGGTGAGGAGGTCAGTGAGGTAGGGGGGGGCCAGATGGTGGAGGGCTTTGTAAGTGAGGACCAGGAGTTTGTAATTGATGCGGTGTGAAACGGGGAGCCAGTGGAGTTCTTTGAGGACCGGGGTGATATGATGCCATGATTTGGTGTGGGTGAGAAGTCTGGCGGCTGCGTTCTGGACACGCTGGAGTCTATTGAGGGAGGTGGAGCTGATGCCGTAGAGGAGGGAGTTGCAATAGTCAAGGCGGGAGGAGATGAAGGCGTGAATGAGTCGCTCAGCTGCAGGGCGGGTGAGAGAGGGACGGAGTTTGGCAATATTGCGGAGGTGAAAAAATGAGATTTTTACAACATGACGGATGTGGGGCTCGAGGGAGAGGGTGGGGTCAAATATCACGCCAAGGTTGCGTGCCTGGGTGGAGGGGGAAACAGGGGTGCCATCAATGGTGACTGTCAGGTTGGGGTTTTGCTGAGGGTGGATTTGGATCCGATGAGGAGGAGTTCAGTTTTATTGCTGTTGAGTTTTAGGAAGTTGTGTTGCATCCAGGATTTTATTGCAGTCAGACAGGATTCGATGTGGGTGAGGGGGGGGGGGTTGTTGGGGGATTTGGTGCTGAGATAAATCTGGGTGTCGTCGGCATAGCAGTGAAAGTCCAGGTTGTATTGGCGGAGAATCTGACCAAGGGGGAGGATGTAGATGATGAAGAGGAGGGGGCCGAGTACTGAACCTTGGGGAACACCTTGGGTGACTGAAGCTGTCGCAGAGGAGTGGTTGTTGAGGGAGATGAAGTGGGATCTGTCGGAGAGGTAGGACTGGAGCCACCTGAGTGCAGTACCATCGATACCAATGTCATGGAGTCGGGTAAGCAGGATGGTGTGGCTCACGGTATCGAAGGCTGCAATCAGGTCGAGGAGGATAAGGATGTTGAGGGAACCGGTGTCAGCAGAGGTGAGGAGGTCATTGAGGACTTTGATGAGGGCCGTTTCTGTGCTGTGATGGGGACGAAAACCAGACTGAAGGGGTTCAAAAAGCCGGTTGGTTTGGAGATGGCGGTGGAGTTGTTTGGAGATAATGCGTTCTATTGTTTTTGAGAGAAAGGGGAGGTTGGAGATGGGATGGTAGTTACTGAGGGAGGAGGGATCCAGACCGGGTTTCTTGAGGATGGGAGTGACAGCAGCAGTTTTGAAGGCAGAGGGAACGGTTCCTTGGGACAGGGAGGAGTTGAAAAGGTTGACAAGGTAGGGGCAGAGGACGTGGAGACAGGACTTCAGCAGAGGGGTGGGTAGAGGGTCAAGCGAGCAGGTTGTGGGTTTGGAGGAGCTGATCAATTTGAGTATTTCAGGGGGGGTGAGCAGAGTGAACTGGGAGAGGCGGACGTGGGGAGGAGGAAGGCTCGGGAGGTCCAGGGAGATGGGGGGAGAAATTGTGGCGGTGGATGCTGGGGGAGATGTATGTGTGTCAGATGCAGCGGATAGGGAGAGATTAATGGCAGTGATTTTGTCAGAGAAAAACTGGAGGAATGAACTGCATAAAGTGGAAGTGGAGAAAGGGAGGGTGTCAGCACGGGGTTTGAGGAGCTTGTTGGCGGTGGAGAAGAGGGTCCTGGGGTTATGGGAGGGGTCGGTAAAGATGGTGGAGAGGTAAGCAGTTTTTGCGGCAGTGAGGGCGTCTCTGTAGGTAGTGAGATGGAGTTTGTAGGATTCATGGTGAACTGTGAGGGATGATTTCATGGTAAGGCGTTCAAGCTGGCGGCCGGTTTGCTTCAGTTTACGGAGTGCAGGGGTGAACCAGGGTGAGGAGGTTTTAAAAGTGAAATTTTTCCTTTTGAGGGAGGCCAGGCTGTTGAGGGAGGAGAGTAGGGTGGAATTAAGGTGGTTGAGTTGTTCATCGGGGGGTGAGCTGAGGTTCGAGTCCAGGGGGAGAGTAGAGGATAGCAGGTCGGAGAGGTGCTGGGGATCAACAGAGCATATATTACGGAAGGTGATGGTCCTGGATGGGGGGGGGTGGCGGACGGGGGAGGCGATGGTGAACTGTATGAGTTTGTGGTCAGAGAGGGGAAAGGGGCAGGGGTGGAGGTCGAGTACTGGGAGGTTGGTGGAGCAGACAAGGTCAAGGATGTGTCCTTTATCATGGGTGGGGAAGGTGACATGTTGGGTAATTGTGAAATTGTCCAGAAGGGAGGAGAATTTAGAAGCGAGTTTGCAGGTGGGGGAGTCCATGTGGATGTTGAGGTCGCCGAGCAGTAACAGACGTGAGGAGAGGGATGAAGCAATGGTGAGGAGTTCAGTGAGATCAGAGAGGAAGGAGGGCTGTGGTTTGGGGGGGGCGGTAAATGAGGATAACTGTCAGTGAGGGAGGGGCTTTGAAGGCGAGGAATTCGAAGGATGGTACTGAGGGGAGGGTGAGTTCTGTCGTCCGGATGTTGTGGTTGTAGATGACAGCGAGCCCACCACCACGGCGTGAGGGGCGGGGTTTGGTTGAGGGAGATGAAGTCATTGGGTTGTTGCCAGGTTTCAGTGAGCAGAAAGAAGTCAATGGATTTTCCAGGATTATTTCGTGGAGGATGTGGGCTTTATTGTTAAGTGACCGGATATTGAGGAGGGCAAAATTGGTCAAGTGGGGGGTTGCAGGGGTGGTGGCAGACTGGAGAGGTATGAGGTTGGCCAGGTTAGCAGCGCAGGGGTGGGCACGAGAGGGGGGGCAGTGGAGCAGAGGAGGGGGGCTTGATGGTGGGGAGAAATGGCTTGTTATATATGTTGGGAGGCGGAGGGGAGTGGGATCCGCTCCAGGAATTACATGCAGCTGGGAGTGTAGGTGAGCGGGGGAGAAAGGCGCAGTAGGAGTTGCGTTCTGATGACGCGTCAGGTGTGCGACAGTGCGTTGGGTAGAGCAGATGGATGCTATGGATTGTCCGTGCTGAAAGTAAACAAAACTGCGGCGGGTGCTTCGGTGAATGTAGCGGGGTCGACGAAGGAGTCCAAGATGTCTGATGACTGAGATGGAAGACGGGGTGGAGGAGTTGGTGAATGACAGAAGCTGTGAGATGGAGTATGTCAGCATGATGACAGGCGGGAATGCTGAGAGCAGTGTGTGAGCAGCGATAGCGGCCAGCGGGCTAGGTGCACAGAGGTGGAGGATTGTTGTGGAGACGAGGAAGATCCACGACATGACAGGAGGATGTGAACAGCGGGACGGGACAGGTGTACCCCGGAGATGAAGACAGGAGGCAGAGAGAGTCCACGGTTGTTGCGTGGGACGGGGACAGACAGGTAGGCGATGTAGCAGATAGCAATAGCCACCCGGCACTTTGATGGCTGAGTGAGGGCAGCCAGCAACGGAGGCAGAAATTAAAAACAATGTGCAGTGCAACAGAGATGTGCAATGCAGGGCAGTAGTCCAATTAGAAGGTTTTTGCAAGAACGAATGTTAGCTGAGGGTGATAGAGGGTAACAGAGGCGGAGAAGCGGCGAACAGTCAACGCCAGCGTCCTCTCCGTGGAAACAGGAAGTCGAACAGGAAACAGGAAGTCGTGTCTCCGAAGGTAGTTGTTGATTATTAAGTAATATCATACATTAACCCCATTATAACCCCATATGCCACATTGAATGGATGAACACATTTATGCATCAATAATTACAACAGAGTATTTCTAAATACAAGTTGTAAAAATACTTAAATGTATTTAATATTAACCCTTTGGTGTCGACCGTCACGCCGGCGTGATCAGATCACATGACCTGTTCAAGCCGGTGCCGCATAAAAACAACAGTCCGGACAACATTGCCGTGTGTTTCTGTCGAAAGTACTGGCTTGAAACTATATCCCAGTCTTTGTTTCATGCAAAAAGACCCAGTAAACACGGAGATACGATGATATAAAGTTAATACATTTCAAAAGTATGAAAAATGGAAGCACATATTTGAATTTCTTCGCCTTATTGATCATTTTACGAAACGGAAAATACTGGAAACTGTAGATCCTGCTCAACAGGATGTATATGTGTATTTCTGTCGAAAGTACTGGCTTGAAACTATATGCCAGTCTTTGTTTAATGCAAAAAGACCCAATAAACACGGACATACGATGATATAAAGTTAATACAGATATATTTCAGAAGTATGAATAATGGAAGCACATATTTTAATATCTTCGCCGTATTTGATCATTTTACGAAACGGAAAATACTGGAAACTGTAGATTCTGCTCAACAGGATGTATTTACCAAGGATGGGGTGAGGTAATCAGGTAAACGGAGTGATACGAAACGAGACGAAGAGGGACGGCGGGAACCGACGAGAGACGGCGGGAAATGGAGAGAGACGAAGAGAGGCGGCGGGAGACGAAGAGAGGCGGCGGGAGACGAAGAGAGGCGGCGGGAGACTGCGATTGAAGTAAAGTGACAGACAAACATTGAGAATTTAGATAGTTAGATAGATTTAGAGTTTTGAAGATTCAACTATGATGAAGAGAACTCTGAACGTGAGTCAAGCTTTAAGCTTGTGTTTTGACCTGGAGGAGGAGGAACCTGTGATGTTGCCCTCTGTGTCGTAGTTGACAGAAACCGCTTTGAAGGGTTGCACAGATAAAGACAGAAAAAACAGATTTTTGTACATAATGTGTATATATATATATATATTTCTATTATATTTATAATAACACTTTTGCCTTATCAGAATGAAATCCCATGCTACCTCAATCAAACTTTCACATTATCATAGTGACATTCCATGTATATATTTCCAGCTTTTAAATGGTTTCGTTGTGTATGTTTGTGTTACCTATATGAAAAATAATATCATTTTTACGTTTTTTTTGTGATTTTGGGTCCAAAATGTTCATATAGTAAAAGATCACTGCTCTAAACAAAGTCAAAAATCCTACATCCATTCATTTTCTGGACTCAATATGTGTCTTGGCCGTTTTCTTTGTTCCAAGCAAACGAGTGCTTTTTGTTTTGAAATCACTTCCGCGAGTTTCGCGGGCCCCCCCTCGCTCCACTGACCATTAGACCATTTAGTAAGGTAAAAAGCAAAAGGGCAAAAACGCCTCTCAGACGCTCTTCCGTTTACTTTTTTAATAAAGAAAAACAAATGGTACGTAGATACACGGACTCATATAGCCTATGTATGTATACTGTAAGGAGAATGTATGTGCGTGAGAGGACCAGTATGAATTACGGCATAGAAATATGCAAACACAAACCTACAGACTGGGGGATGGGAGATCACAGGAGTGGGAGTGGGAGTGGGGGGGGGGGGGGGGGGGGGGAAGAGCTGTGGAATGTGACCCTTGGGAGAATACCTCCACACATTCTGATGGCCAATTCGTTTTAAACAAAGAGTTCGCAACACAGGACAGCATAGGCAACATGGGGGGTGGGGGCTGGTGAACGGTCTGGTCAATGTTTGTAAACACAATCTCCAGGATGTGTCCTAATTAAACCAAAAGAGAAAATGCAGATATCATTCTCTCTCTCGACTCGCTGGTATCTCGAGCTGAGCGCTCATTGGTGTTCACACTGCTCACAGGCTGGGCTGCTGTGTATATCTAGTGTATTCATACTGTACCCCTCCTCACTGTTTATTCATCAATCAACCATTTACACCTTCCTTTTTTCCCGTCAAGAGGTTGAAAAAGATTGAGTCCTATGTTTCCAATTGGTTCCCAAATCTAAACATTGACCAGTGGCATAAGATCAGGAGCCGGGTAAATGAGAGACTGAGGAGCCCCCGAAAAACAGATCCCGAAATAGCTCGTCCTGGTTTCCGCAGCAGATAGGCCTACAGTATGGTGTCTGTTATGTCAGTTATTTTAAATAAAACGTTGAAAACTGAACTTGAAAATTGTTTCCTCTTTTTATTTTATTTATCATTTTCGAGACGTGGGGAGACGTGTGTGATTAAAAATTAATTTGCAGAAATGTAAAGTGATCTACCTAAGTTCTATTCATATTCTTGACGGGAAGAGCCGTGTAAATAGGTGGCCATATGCATTTGAAAAGCAATATAAATCAGTTATTATACAATAGGCTATAAAAGCACCATCGATAACCATTACCTTTATCCAATTCAAACTTTGGACGGGAAAAAAGGAAGGTGTACATGGTTGGGCTGTACTGTAGGCCTACTATATACATACAAAGGCCATTCAAGCTAGAGTTCTTCTGGAAATGTTCACATCAGGCCAGAGTCCTGCATCGGGTGACCCGCAAAAAAGGTGATTCGCGGGTGGTATTTTTTCAAACGCTTTTTTCCGGGTTCGGTTCTGGGTAAAACAAAGATGATGCGGGTCGGGTCGCGGGTGTTGCATAATAAATATATTATAATAATAATTTAGTTTAATGTTTAAATCCTCAGACTTCTCCCCCGTGGGACCGCGCATAATCATAACCTCTGCAGCGCATCAATCTGCTGCTGTGCGCGCCACATTCGAAATGGCTGAGGTGAAGCTCTCTAGTGGAGAATACAGCATTTTCAATAACACTTCCTCAAGAGCGAAATCCAACGTCTGGGAGGCTTTTGGTGTCATCCTAGATGGAGAAAATAACCAACATCCCACGCTTTTTGAGACAAATATGCAACTGCATGTGTTAATAATTGCACGTTTTCACTACTCATATATAGGCTAGGCTATGCGGGTTCGGGTCGGGTTGCGGATCTTGTGCCGTCGGGTCGGGTTGCGGAACTAATTGGCAATATGTGCGGGTAGCTGGGCGGGTTCGGTATTGCACGTCGCGGGAGCGGGTCTTGAAAATCAGACCCGTGCAGGACTCTGCATCAGGCACCTTCAAGTTAAACAATACTACAGTAAACAATTAACACAGTAGGCCTAAATTATGTGGATTAAACCACATTTATTTCGTTAAAAATAAACGGAATATGATTTTGTTTGAATGATTTAAATGTAGGGTGAATTGCCCTAATGTGGGACATTTTTGCATTTCAGACTTCGGGAATATATTGCGATATGAAGCCGATACAATAAATCAAAATCCAGTACCATTCCGAAATCCCCAGTAATATTGGACACTAATAATACAGTAAACTATTAACACTGTACATATTATTGTTTGCCCGTGGGATTAGGATGATCGGTAGTGAGAGCCGCTGCATTTTCCTCCGGTCGGATGTGATATAAAAACAAAGCGATTATTTTTGTTGTTGTAAACTCACGTGGATTAAATTTAGTGCATTCATTTCAACTCGCGAACATATGATACATTAAATGATCGTGAGGATGATGATTGAAAATCGTTTGTTTGAGCCTGGATGCATTTCCTGATCTAAAAACATAGCGATGGTTTTGTACTTACGCCAACGTGAATTAAACATTATTTTGTTAAATAAAAACATGGTGATGTTTAGTAAATGATTCAGACGCCTACCGCACGGGTAGGCATCTGAAATGAAGCGCTACATCTGTAGAAGCTTCATACATCCACCAGTGGGGTGTTAACTGACATTGTTTATGTTGTAGAACAAAAAGGGGAAATCTTCTAAGCTTGTATTAACCACAGACCTTAATTGTGGCATCCCTCGTCTTAAACTAAAATGTAAGACGAGGGGACCCGCAAGTGCTAAAATGCTAACTCAATTCCTAGGTTTAAGACTCATTCCTGCACCACTCTCTGCTATAAATGGACAGGCAAGTGTGTAGAATAAACAAACATGATTTTCCTTCTTAAAATCCGCTAGTCTTCCACCTTCCACTAGGGGTGTAACGGTATCCGTATTCGTCCCGTACCGTCACGGTTCGGACGTCACGGTTCGGCACATGCAGTCACACGGCGAATACGCCTTTTTTTTACGAGTGGGAAAAAAGTCTGTCCTTCAGGGCAGCATCCACTACACTATTTTTAATCCAGGGGGCGGTATTGCGCCTAAAAGCTGTTTGCCAGCCGCCCTTAAACAACAAATGAAGAACAAGAAGAAACACAACAACAAAACGAACTAAATACAAGAAGAAGAAAAGTTAGTATGGCGATTTCAGATAACACACAGGAGCTAGAACCACCTGCTTCTTTTAAATCAGCTGTGTGGGAACATTTCGGGTTCCCTGTGGACTACAATAACGATGAAGTGTGCGAGTGGTGGATCCGACGAGGACGGTGTGTCGGCGTTGTTCGATAGCGGTGCGGTATGCTAATGGTAACACGCCAAACATGCTAAATCATATCAGAAGGGATCACCCAGATTTGCCAATCACCGGAGCCCGGCAAAAGACAACAGCAGTTCAACAGCTGATCCCCGCTGTTTTTAAGAAGCCAATAGACATGAAAGCCGTGAAACCAAAATAAATGACGGAAGATTTTGGCATATGTTTTTCAACGACTTTGCGCTCTTGAAACACTTTCTTATTATTTATGATGTAAGACATTCTTTTTAGTTTTACAGCTTGATGAAACCTCTTTGTTTGACATCAGCCATTATAGATAATATGGCCATCTGAGTGTGTGTGGTATTGTTTGTGGTTTGTTTTTAACTGTTTAATACAGTTAATTATTCAAAATGTCAGAGTTCCTTATTTTGAGACTGAAACTTGCACTACTGTTCAAACATAAATAACAACAAACCTGGAATTATGCATTTGGGACTTTTTTTTTTCACCGAACCGTGACCCCCAAACCGAGGTACGAACCGAACCGTGACTTCTGTGAACCGTTACACCCCTACCTTCCACATTGTGTTTTGCCCCAGGCTGCATTACTACACCCAATGATTTGAATGGAGTTGTAAATTGCAGTAGATAAGAGCATCAGCTAAACACCTCAATTGTAACTTGAACATTGTGACGCACAGTGTCTGAGAGACGGATCTGTGTGCTCGCAGGCCGGCAGGAAGACTGCAAACAGCCCAACAATACTGCAGGCAGTATAACAAGGCCTTGAGTGCAGCACACATGCACACACACACAAACACAATGAGTCCTTTGTACTCTCTCCGTGGGTACTGTAGGGGTGCGGTATGCCTTGTCAACTATGCCAGCTAGCATGGGGCCAGCCCCCCCTCAGCTGCCCAGGAGCTCTCTTGGGGTCTGTGAGAAAAGTGTGTTTTTTTTCTTTTTCTTCTACACAATGATTTATTCCTGATTTTTTGCAAGACAATATTGCATATAGTTAATGAAATCTACCTTAAAAGCAGCCAATATAACTTCCCAAAAATGGAAAAAACAGGATACAGCTCTGATACCAACATCAGCGTTAAAGTACATTAAAGCTCAGTGAATTGAGGCATTATAAATATGGGAAAAAGTGTCTGTTCATGTTAATATAGAACAAAATCCCAAATAGTCTGAGTTTGTGCTGACCTGGGTCCATGCCCATTGCTAGAGTTACAGTATTTAGTTGTTGCAGCAGTTGGTGTGTGATTAAACAAGTGGAAAAAAAACTCCTTACACCCCGGTGATTTACTGAAGGGATACCTTCAGAGGCCAGTCACACGGATGCCATGACCATTACTCTGCATTCTGTATGGGGACTCGATGTTCACATGAGCGGTCAAAGGGAAAACATTGTGGATTGTGGATGTTTTTGTTCTGAAGTTTCTAACACGCTAATATAAAAAAAAATGTGCAACTGTAGTTGTTGCAAGAAAACTCTTATCATCTCTGTGCCAGAACAAAATGGATTCAGAAAACACATTGCACTTGTTCCATCTTTTGGAGAGTCTGATGTAGACTCATACTCCAGTGCATCGGAACGCATCGCTGCTACATTACATTGGCCGAATAGTGTGTGGCCTCTTTTACTGCATTGCAAATTGATGGGGAAAGCTCAGGAAGATGTTCTTCTGAGACAATCTAAGAAAGTCTTAATGATGACATTGTTAAAGCCATCTTCCGCAGTGGTTACAAATTGGTGCCGGAAGCATAAAGGCAAAATTGTAGGAATTTTGAAAAAACTGACATGTTGAGTTTGCTAGGGAGAACAGTGGTCTTTTTGAAACATTGTGCCTCGGTTAAAACCTTAAATCATATGCAAGAGCTCATACTGCATTTATTTCAATGAAAGGCAGTAAAACAACCAGAGTACTAAAAAGAAGAAAATTCACTCTGATCCTGGATGGCATTTTTTCCTGATTTAGTGAAGGGCTCACAGAGCCAGATAATCACATGATGCCTCCAGCCACCCCACTTCCCCTCAGCTCCTGGTGTCTGGGGCACTTCAGCCCCCGTAACCATGGCAACTCTGTCACTGTGCCTCATGGGAATTTGGATGTGTGTGCATGTGGGGAAGAGATCTCCCAGTCCCAGGCTGAACACAGGCAGTGACTGGTACGGCCTTGTCAGAAAGGACCACACCTGTTTCAAACTTGGCGTAGTTCATGTTAATATGTTCTCATATCTCTCTATGAAAATCCATGAAACACAAATCAGAGCACACTTTTTCCCAGTTTTAAGCTCTGCACCTAACAATGTTTTGTCGTAGGTTAAATAAGAGGAAAAAAGAGGTCTTCAGAGGAATGAGATAAGTGGTCCCCGGGTCAGAATCGCACCACATTGCAGATGTATCTGTTTTAATTTGACCTCATCTCCAGGACTGACAATCCGTAGACGACCCATTTCTTCCTTAGCTAGAATTTGGATGCTGCCTACACTTCTTGACTATATCAATATTAATACTTTCAATATTCACACTTTAAACTTCTTTCTAATAACACTTGTTTACATCTTGTGTTTCCTTCATGACCCTACATTTCTCACTCAGATATGTCTTCTGTTTATTCGGTTCAGAAAAAAGCCAAAGGTGAGGAGCTGTTTGACCAGATCATGTACCACCTGGACATCGTAGAGAAAGACTATTTCGGGCTGCGCTTCATGGACTCTGCACAAGTGGCGGTAAGAATGAAAATACACCTTAAACAAAAATCTCTCATTCTTTTAAACGTCTTATTTGGATACTTTCACTGTTCCTGTGATTTTGTTACCTGTAATCAATCCTACAGTAATATCCACTTTCCTCAACTCCTCATTATTGTATCCATTAGTGCTGCACACCTTGAAATGTTAAAGGGGTCTTATTATGCTTTTAGAAGTTTTCCATTTCCTGTAGTGTGTTGTATAGGTTTGTGTGCAAATCTCAAAGTTCCCTTCCCCTGCCTGAAACGCCTCCATTGGACTCCTTTTTGTTTACTTCCTATAACATAATGACATCACTATAAAACACTTGCACTTCTATTGGCTAGTGCACCAACACATTTGAACATTTCTAAGGGTTTGACCGATCATAACAGAGCTGGCCAAGCAGAGGAGACTGGGCTCTGGTTTCAGACAGAGGGTGAAAAGAAGTGCTGCAGCACAGGCAGTATGAGAAAAATAAAGACCTTTTTGAACATTAAAGCATGTCACAGTACAGTAGAGGCGTAATACACAATTGATCCTTATAATATATTTTGAATGCTAAAAGAAAATATTTGCAAAAATATCTAAATCCCACCTTTATATCTTCAAATAAACGGTGTTCAGTAATGTTAGTTTACATTTCACCAAGCCGTGGAGTTTTCTCTGCTGCTGCTGCTGCTCACAGCCAGACTTGAGATTTCAGTCCAAATCACCACTCACCCGTTTGAAGGGGAGCTTTAGGCGGGGACTTTCCCTGCCAGCGATCGGCTAAAGGGATTGGTTATGGCACTCTGGGAGTCAGGCTGTGCTGGGAGACAAACCGTTGTAAGTCATTGCTCTGCCAGTGACCCTGTTCCTTCACCCTGATACTGTGTGAAGGAAGGAAAGCTGGTGGGGAGGATGGAACTGAAGGGAGGGACACTGAAGAGAGCGAGAGAGAGAGAGAGAGAAAGAGAGAGAGGGGGGAGGGTTGTGGTAAAGAATGTGGGGGAGAGGAGACTAGAAAGTTCCTCTGTTATCTCTCGCTCTCTCTAACTTACATATGCACCGCCTCTCCTTGACATTTCTCATGCCTCATAGAGCCTGATTTTCCAAGAAAAACCAAGCACAGAACAGAATAATGACTTTAGTGAGTGCGTGTAAGTGTGACCTCACACCGCTCTTCATTTACATAACCAATCACTTCATTCAGCTGCACATATACATATTAAATGTTTAAAAATGGAATAAAGGCTGGTAAAATAGTTGTGGAGAAGTGGACTACTTGTTACATGAAATTGCTTTTGATATTGATCTCTTTTTAAAAACAATTGTTATTGCCTTTTTATGTCATTTCAGCACTGGCTTGACATTACAAAGAGTATAAAAAAGCAAGTGAAAAGTAAGTACACGGAGGCACACCCTCTATCAATTTATTCTCCCCTCCCCCTAATATGCATGATTACTAACTTTATCTATAAACATATTATGTAAATAACTGCGCTGTGTACACTTCTGTATGATTAGGCAGAAGTGTACATTATTTGTCCTTGCATATCACAATGTGTTTGTAAGTGAATGTGGTTATGTATCTGGTCTTGAAGAGAAGTTTATTCAAAAACAATTTCACCTTGTTTTTTTAGTTACCAAATAATATATGATTGTTAAGCTGTATTATCAATGTGTCTTCCAGTTGGACCACCATACTGCCTTCACCTGAGAGTTAAGTTTTACTCCTCAGAACCCAACAACCTGCACGAGGAGCTCACCAGGTCAGTTACACAAACATCTGAGTCGCTAGCCTTGCTTTTCCTGGAACTCACAATTTAAACCCAAAGTAATCTGGTTGTTTCAAGGTTCTTTATATTGAAAATCTGTAAATCTTATACATCTTAAAGAAAGTCAGTATTATGTGGGGTTCCTGCAAGGGCACTTAATTTTATTTAGATTAGATCCACCTCTACTTTAGGGGTTGTAAGAAGGATCTTTTGGGGATACTTATCCATTGATCCATACACAAAATGTATTTTACTTCTGTGTACCATGCGACCTCTTAAGCCTGAATTATTTTCTGACTCATTTGATGAACATATTTAACTGTATTTAACTTTTTTTCAGATACCTTTTTGTGTTGCAGTTAAAGCAAGATATCCTCAGTGGCAAGTAAGTAATTTCCTTTTTAACTTTGAACTGCCTCCCATATTAATCAAGTTCCCATGATACTCCAAATAAACAGTAGCGTGGCGTGGGAAAAAAATTAGGGGAAGCCAATAATACGTCCTTTCTTTTGGGTCGGGGGTCTGGTGGTCAATGTAATAACGTAACCAGATGAGTGATTACAGCACCCGGTATCATTTTACACACATTTGTATCATACAGATGCAGGACTTACACACGCCTGTTATCTAACCGACAGGTCCGCACACACTCTCCAGCCCAAACTCTAATAAGCATTCATTCACAAACTACATCAGGAGACCTTTCATGTTTTACGTCCGATTTGCTCCTTTGTTCCTCGCTGTACACAGCTCCAGTTTGGGCATTGGCTTGTCATCGGATTTTATTTGTTGTTGCTGCTGTAGCGGAAGTTTAGTACAATTATTTTTGATTAAATACTCCAAAGCTCCACCCTCCATATTAATTGCACTTGCTTCAGTTGCTTGCTACTTTCTAACGGCGATGAGAGTGGTGCAGTGACGCTATCTTTCTTCTATCGATTAGATTTATGATTTGAAAATTATAAAAGTAGGGTAGACATGTGGATATTATACGACTGAACAAAACGTGCATTTATCTAACCGGTTCGTTTTCCACTGACCTTATTTCGAGCTATTTTCCAAAATCCTGTGGAGAAATCCCATTGCTTTTTTGTCGAGGGAAACCGAGCGCAGCTTACTTCCGGGTTTTAGGACTGCAACACTAAGTTGATGCGATTTGATTGGATTGTGAGGCAAGGGAAGCCAGCCGCCTCTGGCTTCCCTTGGCATGGCCCTGACTAATCACAGGTTGGCAGGGGCATCTCGTGGGCCTCATCTGATTGGTCAATCCCTCCATTTTTTTCACCAAGGGAAGCCAATTTCGGCTGGCCTCCTCTCGCAACAGAGAGTGCAATCTACTGTTTCACCATAACATCTAGAGGGGTGCTGTTTCACTATTTGTAAAATACTCAATGAGAATGGGGGAGAGACGGGCCGGCAGCAACACACAACAAAGAATTACCGAAACTAAACGAAGTGTTTTTATTTATTTATTAAAATTATAACTACAATCCGAAAAAACAGGGGAAGCCTGGCTTCCCTTGGCCTCCAGGAGAAAACGCCACTGCAAATAAATGAACCATTACGTGATTGTAGCTTGTCAGTTAAATATTCGTTCAGTTGGCAGTAGAAAATAAACCTTTCAAATCAAATAATAATGATCTACAATTCTAGAAATAAAAAAATGTCCTTCTAGTAAGACCTAGCGAACACTTATCCAATAATTGAAACAACCTTGAATTTTTGACTACTTGCTTACATGTTAGTTCACACACTCAGAGTGGTTTACATAGCCCTGCACAGTGTGCAAAACCAAAACAACAAGTCAACATTTTATTGGCCCATTAACAGTAATAGATTGGTGCAGTGATGACATATTGTTTTAGTCGGAACAGGAAGTTAGCATCGCAAGCTAGCATGTTCTCACGACAAAGAAAACTTAAACTTTTCCATTGGAATATTGCAAAAAAAACTTTGGCTAACAAGCGCTTATGATATTTAAAAGTTGTGTTAATTTGTTGATATTATCCTGCTGAACAAAGAGTGTATGATTTTGAAGCATAAATGCAATCACTAGAAGTAAAAAGCTATAAACTAAAAAAGATTAAATTAGCGGCTAATGTTCGGTGTGATGACATTTAGTGTCGTTAAGCCACTAGTTGGCAACAGACGTTTTAAGATAAAAAGGTTTGAATATCCATCAGTGGGATATTTACTGACATATTTTATGTCGTAGAAATATAACGTTGAAATCTCTTTGTTAAGCACAGACCTTATTTCAAGCATCTAACCATCCAAAATGTGTTGACTTCGAGATGAATCGGAAGTGCTAAAATTCTGACTCGTTGCCCATCTGTCCTGCCATTTAACCGAGTATTTCACACTACTATCTACTAGGGATGGGAATTTGAAAGCAAATATATACACTCACTAACCTGGTCGAAATATTTCCACACATTACTCCTTTTTGACGCAATGTCTGTTGTGTAGGACTCTTCTTATAGTGTAAATAATTACCGGACTATGACTGGTAAAATATGTTGAATACCGGCAAAACTAAATCTCTCCAGTCAAAATGTCTATGTACTTTGCCGCCACACACGGTTGCCAAGCAGCGCTTATTGTTGTTTAGGCTGGCTACTGTGTCGCGAGTGTTGACAGGGGGCGGGGGAGCACGCACATGAACTGTTAGCGCCGGAACCTCGCAACGGCTGTGGAGCGCATTTGCACCGCACTTGGGCATAAGTTGAGGTTTGAGTCTGCGTGTAGGGAGGGGCAGCAGCCATATCATTGGCTAGAACCAGCTAGATCTGATGGATTTGGACATAAACACGAGTGAAGTATAACCGGACGCGAGAGAGAGAGATCAGCACCTGCAGCTCTGCCCGCTGTGAGGGACCGGTGAGCGGAGAAAAACACACCTTTAGACGTCACCTAATACATTTAGCTATGGCACTGTCGTATACATTGAATTATTCAATTTGATAATATGTAATAAACTTAGGCATCCCTCCCAAAAAAAAAAAATTAATAAAAAAATTAATAACTCATATTCGAACACCTGAATAATTATTCGAATACCTGAATAATTTCGAATATTCGATTAATCGTTCCCATCCCTACTATATACTAAGACTTGAGCAGGACAATACACTGTACTGCCATCATCATTAATTATCCCTCTAAACATGAGGTGTACTGCCATGTTACTATAAGAGGCTTACAGGGATTACATGTTGGGGAACAGATTGAATTATAAACAGTAGTCGATAAGTAGAATGGAACATAAGTGTACAATTTACTACAAAAAGGAAAGATGTTTGCATTGTTTGGCTGACTTATACTACACAAATAGACCTCAGTGAAGAACAATGGGAGGGTTTTAATGGCCTATGGTTGTGTTTTATCTTTATTGATGTTGCTGTGTCTGACTCTCCCCCTGTCTTTGTTTTCAGGCTAGAATGTCCGTTTGACACAGCGGTGGAGTTGGCTTCCTTCTCGTTACAGGGTAAGCAAAGCAGGCTTCTCTCCATCTGTGTGTTTGTTAATTGGGTTCACCTCTGTAATAGCTGCCATTATTTGGTATGCTGCAGTGCGCACTCCTCTGCAGAGCTGAGATATGAACTGTGTTCACTGCACAGAGGCCACCAAAATACAGCTTCTGCTTAGACAAGTGATGTCAAGTGAGTCAGTCAAGCATCAGTTTTAGGTTCGAGCACAATACACTCACACACCAAGTAGTCTGGTGGTTTTCAATCTGCAGTGACTAAGTCCCTTTCCTACAAGCTACTTTATGTTTGTCCATACAGTATGGCTTGAATCTGGTAAAGTTTCTAACCCCTGAACCTACTTTGTAATTACTAAAGCTATAACATATGTCCCCAAATCATAGTTGAGCAGCCCTTTACTCATAATCCCTGCTGAGGGTGGCCCATCAATGTATGAAGAAACTATATACAGTGTATTCCTATGGAAGTTGCTTAGAGGCACAAAACTCCCCTGACCTTCAAACATTTCCCGATCTGAACCCAGAGAGCAGGCATGCTTGCGTTTTCATTCAAGTCCCTTTTTGCAGCGTCACGTCTGCTCTCGGCTCATCCAAATGAATGGACAATTCAGCTTTTAACACATTTACAGCTTTAAGCACCTAATGATTGTTAAAAAGTAAGGCAAGGCAAGTTTATTTATATAGCACTTTTCAACACAAGGCAATTCAAAGTGCTTTACAAAAAATGAAAGACATTAAGAAAATGGCATTTAAAATCAGTCATTAAAAAGAAAAGCTAATAAAATAAACATTAAAAGAAAAAATACATGGATAAAAGTTACAGTGCAGTTTAAAATATGAATAGTTCAATTAAAAGCAGCGACAAAAAGAAAAGTCTTCAGCCTGGATTTAAAAGTAGTAAGAGTTGCAGCGGACCTGCAGGTTTCTGGGAGTTTGTTCCAGATATTTGGAGCATAATAACTGAACGCTGCTTCTCCATGTTTAGTTCTGACTCTGGGGACAGAAAGCTGACCAGTCCCTGAAGACCTGAGAGATCTGGATGGTTCATAGTTTAGCAGGAGGTCAGAAATGTATTTTGGGCCTAAACCATTCAGTGCTTTATAAACCAGCAGCAGTATTTTAAAATCTATTCTTTGACACACAGGAAGCCAGTGTAAAGCCTTCAGAACAGGAGTGATGTGATCCACTTTCTTAGTGTTAGTGAGGACTCGAGCAGCGGCGTTCTGAATCAGCTGCAGCTTTCTAATAGATGTTTTAGTGAGACCTGTGAAGACACCATTGCAGTAGTCCAGTCTACTGAAGATAAAAGCATGGACAAGTTTTTCCAAATCCTGCTGTGACTATTCTTTTAATCCTAGATATATTCTTTAGGTGATAGTAGGCTGATTTAGTAACTGTTTTAATGTGACTGTTGAAACTCAGGTCAGAGTGCATGACTACACCTAGATTTCTGGCGTTATCTGTTGTTTTGAACATTGCAGACTGAAGCTCAGCGCTAACTTTTATACGTTCTGACTTTGCTCCAAAAACCATTACCTCAGTTTTATCTTTGTTTAATTGGAGAAAGTTCTGACACATCCAGTCATTGATTTGTTCAATGCACTTACTCAGTGTTTGAATTGGAGCATCGTCTCCTGGTGAAATTGTTACGTAAATGTGTGTGTCATCTGCATAGCTATGGTAACTTATGTTGTTGTTCTTCATTATCTGAGCCAGTGGTAGCATGTAGACGTTAAAGAGAAGTAAATGAGGCCAAGAGAACGTCACGTCAATGTGATTGAGTACCACTGTTTGGCTACTGCTAAAATGTGCGCCTGGCTCACTTCCAGTTAGTTGTATTGTCCCCTTATGTCCCAAATGCCATATTTTTTTTTAAATAGCTTATAAGTGTATAGATACCAAATCCTTGATTGTGCTTCTTGTAAATTCTACAATACAGCCTATCCCTACTATTATTATTTATTACATTTAATTTGTTATACCCCTGGAAATAATTACTGCACTTTATTCCTACATAAGTATGTGTGCTGCGTGTATTTGTTGTTGTTTTTGTTTTGATGGCACCTTTTTTAAAGCTTTTCTTCTTTCATTGTACATGTATAATGACATTACATGATTCGATGCTATATTTAGTCTGTTTGTTCCCTAATATGATGAAATGTATTAGGAAAAAAAGTATAGTCTCATGGGCTCTAAATATAGTTTACAGCAGAACCATTACTTTGGTCTCAACATGTTTCATACTCTGTTCCTCTCACTTTTATGAATGAAGTAATAGTGTCAGGTAAAGTGTATGCATCGGAAGAAACATTATCTCCTGTTTCCTGGCAACATTTGCTTATCAAACTTCAGTGTAACGTTAAGAGTAATCAGAGCAATTTGTGTTTCCATACCTGCAATACGGTTACAAATGCAGAGAATGCACATATTTACTCTTTCTAATGGTAAGAAATGTAGCTTTTTACTGCAAGAGCAATACAACAAGTGCTGCCTCAGAGGAACCAAGTTTGATTCATTAGAGACATTTCATGGAATGAGATTGCGTGCACAAACTCTTGAACACACACATCCACACACAGTGGCTGTGGGGTAAATGCCAGCTCATTAGTGCTCCATCCTCTTCGGAGGCCCCCTAATCCAGCACCCTCTCTGTCTTCTCTCTTTCTTTCGGTTCAGCTTCCTCCCTTCTTTTTCCTTTATTCAGAATGATGTGTTGGTCCACTGACAGTCGCCGGGATAGGGAAAGGATCAAATCTTTTTTTCCCTCTCGTCTATAACTTGAGGCTATGCTCGCAGCTGGACTGTTTAAACAGTGAGGTCCTAGTTTCTCTTATCTGCCCAGACACTGCAACATGTAATCAGAACCAAGCCTTTTCAGTCTGTCCTGTTTCTCTACACCACATACCAGAGATAAAATTGTTGTATTCAATCTTTTTTCACTTCCCTTTCAACGCACCATTTTCCTTCTTATCTAGGAAAGATTTTTTTTTTTTTCCTTTCTGGGTTTGTCTTTTTGTCACCTTAATATCTATGACCTCTGACGTGACGCTACATAACATTGTGTGCGCTAACTTTAACGGATGATTTCTTTATTATAAGGTTGGTTAGGATTACCTGCTACCACAATATCAGGCACTCTCCTAGGCTTCCTCTTCCAAGCAATTTACATACACCTAAATACCGTATACATTCCTATTGGATTGGACTGTGGGGGTTGGGATCGAACCACTGACCCACTGATTGGTAGATCAGTGCATTAACAGCCCCCCAGCCACCCCACTAAACTACAAATCTATGTGGTGAACCTGTGTGTCTTAAAGTGTTTATTTTTGTGTATTTCAGCTGAACTTGGCGATTGTGACCCATTAGAACATAATCTGGACCTGGTGTCAGAATTTCGCTTCATCCCCAACCAGACGGAGGACGTGGAGCTAGCAATATACAACGGATGGAAGGATTGCAGGTCAGCATGTCACGAAAACTATTTTTTTACTTCTATTTATATTTAAGTACATCTTTTCCAAGAGGGTAACAAGAAGTAGCGCTCCTTACTTTCTTTGTTTTCTTAAAGGACTTAGACTTCTTTAATCAGATATTTTTAAGGCAGAATCTTTTAATGTATTATTGTTACCCACAGTTCTGAAGAACATGATGAACAAACTTGGATCGTATTTCCTTCTGTTATATTAAGCGTGAAATAATTAAACGGTTAACAACTGTTTCTCAACGCGTCTTCCTCACAGGTCTCTTGGGTATTTTGCACATATCTGTGTCTCTTAAAAAAAGGTGAATTTGGGAATTGTAGTCTTATTTTATTCCCTTGACATCATATGTTGCCACTAGGAGACAACATTATTTGACTTATTCACAACAACATAAAATGGCTCTAACATTTATGTTTCTATTCAATATGTAGTGTTACCATAGGAACACATGCATGCACATTGTGTTGCAACCAGGGTAGGAATTTCACGACGGCCATGACGGCCATGGCCATTGTTGCCCCTCGGTCTGGCCGTTATGCCCCACAAATAATTGTACATCCTACGGCCACCATGGCCTTTGTGCCCCTCATACTGTTAAAATCTCGAAGTTGCGTTAAAAGCGTCAGAGCAGTGGTCTGGTCTCTAAACTGCATTATGCTGCATTCACAACGGACGCTGTGCGAATATTCACATTGCTCTAATCGCTGCAGTTTCACCGCGGTTGTCAGCTGTGTTTACTCCTGTCATTCAAACTGGACGCACTGGAGAGGGGGCGGGGCTTATATCCATGTAAATACTGTGGTAGAAACCAACTACAACACAATTAACATATTTAATAATAATAATAATAGATTAATTTTGTTAGCGCTTTTACAGGTGCTCAAAGACGCTTTACAGATATAGTGAAGATCAAATAAAATAAAGGAACAACAAATAAATATATAGTTAAAGTTAAAGTCAAATAATACAAAAACAATCACACATTAAAAGCCAGATTGAAGAGGTGAGTTTTTGTAAGTTAATATTTTACCATGATTTAATTGTAATACACGTTTCAAAATGATGCCAAAGTAACTAAATACTGATAACGGTTAGTAAAAACCATGAATTAATGCTTTGAAAAGTGTGCAGACAACCTTTTTAAAATGTGTGTTTTCTGAATGGAGACCGGATCGATCAGGCTAAACTAACCTGTAGCTGCTGCGTCCACACTCACAACAACGTCTTAAAGACAGAAATAAAGCAGCGACTGTATTCACCATGACACTCGAGTTGAACACATTTATTAAAGAGACTCTCGGGACACACACACACAGACTTTTTTCCATTTCAATGTATTGCTTGTTCATACAGTTTAATGTTTGCGCTTCACTGTGCACTGCTGAATGATGTATGTGCAGAGTTTGACCCTTGAAGGCTGTTTCTTCTGCTCTGAAATTGAATATATACATATTAATAAAAATTTTGATTTTTTTATTTGATTTCGGATTTGTGAATGGGAGAAGTAGTAGATAGAAAACACACAAATTATTCAAAGTAGAGTATTTCATTTGACATACGGTAATACTAAGGAGGCATAGGCCTATATGATGATATGTTTGACATTATTGATATTAAAAAAGCGATTTGTTTTCCATGTCATTCGTGTGTTTTTCTGAAAGTGAAGTTATTTATTTGTAAGCTCCAAATCCCATGTTTTCCCTCAATGGCCTTTGTGCCCTGGCATGTGGCCTTTGTGCCCCAAAACAATGTGTGACACCAAAGGCCAAATGGCCTTGCCCCTAAAATTACGAAATCCAAGCCTGGTTGCAACATGACATGGTTCTATGAATATATATTATTTAATTGTCTTTTTTTTCTTCTTCTTACTCCCGATGGATTCTCTCTATCAGACTCACGATACTCAACCCAGGTGTTTCCATAGTGAATATTATGGTTCCAATAATGTATTTTATTACAGAGAAGTAGCCGTTTTACTATAACTAAACTAGTGCACATACTGCGTCTCATCACATTACTTCTGCTTTCAATTCTTGTGGCTTGAAGCTGCCATTGTGTTTTTGATCATGCACAACATCAACCATGTTTTGTTTCTCCCCCCCTCCTCCCCTCCTCTCCTTCAGAGGTCAGATGCCGGCCCAAGCTGAAATTAACTACCTGAATAAAGCCAAGTGGCTGGAAATGTATGGGGTGGACATGCATATGGTCAAGGTAACTGCCACTCACTCTTTCTCACTAGCATGTACTGTACAACCTGAATTGGAAGTGCCCTCTATGAAAGTGGGGAAGTGAAAAAGAATATGCGAGAGGCTAACAATATCTTCTTTTTTTCTGCAGGCTAGAGATGGCAACGAGTACAGTCTGGGTTTGACACCCACTGGAGTTCTGGTGTTTGAAGGAGAAACAAAGATCGGGCTCTTCTTCTGGTATGTTTGTTATTTTTCATTTATTTGTATCCTAAAAGAAACACATTTTTCAGATTTCATCAATCCTCCCTCTCGGTGTGTTTATTTGTTTTGGAAATATGTGTTGTAGGCCCAAGATCACCTGTCTGGATTTCAAGAAGAGCAAACTGACTCTGGTGGTAGTGGAGGACGATGACCAGGTGAACACACGCACACACACGCACACACGTGCACAGACACACACACACACACACACACACACACACACACATACACACACACATACACACACACATACACACACACACACACACACACACACACACACATACATACACACACAGATTCTAGGCATACAGTGGAATGTTAAAAATGACAAACATGCATTCATCATTACTCACAGTAATCCCTCTTGACAACATGAATGACCAAACTAAATTCTCCCTACATATTTGATGTAATGAATGTACTGTATTTACCACACTTAAATCACCCAACGTAAGTGAATTACTAACTAGTAGCAGTCAATTATAGATGGTATCATAAGCATTTTTAAGCAGGTGTGGATTGTTTCATGCTGAATGACTTATTTCCAAGAAACGTATAAACACATGGAGAAAGTTCGTCAGATCTTTTAATTAAATCAATTTGTCTTTCACGAAAATCAAAGTGTTAGTGCTGGTCGACTAAGAATGTATTTATTGGGAGACAGCTCTTGTAAGAATATACATCTTTTGTTTGTTCGTTGTGTAGGAAGATATTCACATGGGTCATTCATTACTAATGAGAGATGCACAATTTGAACAAAATTAACAGAATTTATAACAATAGAATATACAATTATATTTAAATGCTCCAAATAAGGATGTTTTTGTCTGTAGAATAGGATTAGTAGCCCGGGACTTCTATGTTGCTGTACAACTTAATTCAGAATAATTACTAATATTTAGCTTTTACTTATTATTGCATTTAATGCCATTTGGATTGTCCATTTTGTCATTTCAATTACAATTTGATTCATTTTGTAGGCCTACAACGATTGTCAACGATTGTCAGCATCATACATAACATCTGAGCACTTTAGCAAGTTACAAGCACTAAAGCAAGTTACGTTCAGCTGATATTATAAAACTTGATATTACTAAAATTGTAAAAAAACGGCTTGTAATACACCGTCCCCCTCATATCTGAGCATTTCGAATAAAAGGAAACAATTGAACAAGGTAAATCTCAACATACAAAATAATAAGCAAAGCTTCCAAAAGTCTGTCCCATCTTTTTTTTTTTTAAGCTATAAACTAAGAAGGTTATTCTTCCTAAAACTTGTCTAAAGCAGTGCCTGAGCCCTGACAGAGGCTGCTTCCAAATCAAAAGGCAACAAGGCTTAGTATTGTACTGCCCAGAGGCTAGTGTATATGAGAGAGAAGGAGAGTCTGTTTATGTCCAACCTGGAGGTCCGTCAGTGAGGTTAATAAAGAAGCCTGCCCCCTCTGGTATTTCTGGTATGCACCTTTCTCCTATACACAAACGCACACACACACACAAACTTCTTGTATCCCAGCTCTGTCCTAAAGAGCTATGTTGTATGCCAGTCTTTTCCCAAAAATGTTTTACTGTGCATTATTACATTTTCTTGAACGACATTCGGACCTGGAGGATGGTTGTCTTGCTTTTTAAGGGCTTTCTTTATAAATAAATAAAACTCTAACATCAGCAGGATAAACTCTAACTGCTGATGTCCACCTTGTGAAGAACATGTTGTATGTCTCTTAAGTGAGAACTTATCAACTCTTCTGTGTCGCCCAAATTTGACAAACGATCCTTCCCAGGGCAAAGAACAGGAGCACACCTTTGTCTTCAGGATGGACCACCCTAAGGCCTGTAAGCACCTGTGGAAATGTGCCGTGGAGCACCATGCTTTCTTTAGGCTGAGAGGGCCGGTACAGAAGAACTCAGCCCAGTCCGGATTCATCCGCATGGGGTCACGCTTCAGATACAGGTAACAGACAGATGTACCGGCAGATCAAAGGTTTAAAGATGCTTTTGAATTAGGCACTTATTGTTTTCTTGCGCAAGTAAGTACAAAAGGTTTGGGATATCCTTTTGTATAAAATACACAGGGCTTATTAAAGTTCTCTTGCAATATTTAAAGGGGCCCTATTATACTGTTGGGGTTCTCCCTTTCCTGTAGTGTGTTATAGGTTATTGTTCATGTAAATGGTTTGCAAAGGCGTGTCTCTAACACAGCTCTTTCTCGTGAGCTGTATCTTCAAAAATGGTTGTGGACTGCACATTCTGAGCACGAGTGACCTAAAAAGAGGCTAGTTGAGATAAGCGTGGAAAACAAATGCTGCTGGGATTGCTTTAAAGGGGGAGGGTAGGAGGTGTGGAGATGGGTGTGTTGAATGCCAAAGAGAGCCGTGTGTTTGTTTCTGTACTGTGTCTCAACCTACAAACAAAGATAATCCTAGTTTGATGTGTAAAAAAACACGTGCGGACACACAGATACTTGCATTGGTACAAGACAGGCACTCAATGTCAACATTCTGCTGCGGCCAGCTAGCTCCCTTCTGTGTGTTTAAACATAACCCAGTTTGGATTAGCATTGGCCGTAATGTTGGTTTTACACGGAGGTTACAGGGTTTTGTTGTTTATAGATGGTTATCGCTCTGATGGGTCCGGAGTTCACCAGGGGTCATTTTTTTTTTTACTTAACAAAGAATAATAAGAAAATGTCTGTTGCATTAAATTCTGCATTGATCAGGCTTACGATTATAGTGTTAATATATTTTTGTGTTTCCAGTGGAAAGACGGAGTATCAGACAACCAAGGGCAATAAAGCGAGGCGTTCAGCATCTTTCGAGAGAAGGCCCAGTCGACGTTACTCCAGAAGAACCATGCAGAACAGAGGTGAGGACAGCACTCGAACTCACTCTTGCAAAGCTGTGTGTATATAACAATATCAAAACGTAAAATATATTACATGACAAGCACTTGTTAACATACTATCAACTTATACTGTGAGATATTACCCTTCTGTATATTTATATTTTAGAATCTTTCTGAACTGTCTGTTCTTTGTGTTTTCACAGGACCGTACCATCCCCAAGAGTGAGTACACTGATATTTAAACAATGTTACCATGCCATTCCCTAATAAAATTACCTTACTCTTATCAATTGTTGTAGCATCGTTGCTGTGTAGTCCTGTTTTTAAAATAACATTGTAAAGTCAAGCACTGGAAAACACTTAGTCAAAGGTCATATAAAAGTTTCGACAGTGCTTAACGTGCTGTAACTCACACACAAACAAACACATTCAGTTCCACCATAAGCCTTGATTTGTAATCTTGTGTGTGTGTGTGTGTGTGTGTGTGTGTGTGTGTGTGTGTGTGTGTGTGTGTGTGTGTGTGTGTGTGTGTGTGTGTGTGTGTGTGTGTGTGTGTGTGTGTGTGTGTGTGTGTGTGTGTGTGTGTGTGTGTGTGTGTGTGTGTGTGTGTGTGTGTGTGTGTGTGTGTGTGTGTGTGTGTGTGTGTGTGTGTGTGTGTGTGTGTGTGTGTGTGTGTGTGTGTGTGTGTGTGTGTGTGTGTGTGTGTGTGTGTGTGTGTGTGTGTGTGTGTGTGTGTGTGTGTGTGTGTGTGTGTGTGTGTGTGTGTGTGTGTGTGTGTGTGTGTGTGTGTGTGTGTGTGTGTGGTCAGTGGTAGTTTTAAGCCGTCATGGGACCAGTTGACTCTAAACATTGTGATGTTTAATTCTTCTATGACCTTGCATCATACCTTATTGGATAGGTAAAGTCCTTTTTGGAGGCAAAAAAAGATTTATTTTTCTCAGAAGGATGTAGCTTTGCTTTCATATGTAAGAATTGGGAGCAAGGAACACCTGGTAAATTGAAAAAGTAGTGTAATGGAAAAAGGTATTGTCATTACATTTTAACATCTATGAAAAAGCATTGTGGGAGACTTAAAGAGACCTTCATCTTTTATGTAATATTCATAATTCTTGCAAAGTGTTTACAATTTGTTCTTTGAATAAAATCTAAATGTCTTTCTTTGCTCAGGATTCTCACCTCTGGCAATGGCTTCAGCTCCAGCAGAGTAAACAAGGTGAGAAGCAAGATTCCCGTGTTTATTCAAATCCTTACTCCATTATACAGAAAACTAACTTTTCTGAGTTACAGAAACTCAGAAATGAGACCCAAAGTATCAAGTAAAAATCCAAATTGAAGTAGGATAAAAGGCCAGTAATTGTAGATATTTTACAAATAATTATTTTGTATGGCTAGTGACAGCTAACATACAAAAGTCTAGAACTATCTATGACAACTTACAATGAAAAGTATAATAATTCCTTCCCTTTTCTCAACATTTTCAATACCTTCCAATCTCATCCTTCTTTGTGGCCATCACTTCTACCACCTCTACCATCCTTACTCTCTGACATATGTTTTGTTTTTCTTTCCGCCTGCAGGCTCTCATTAGAGGTGCACGGTCAGCTGTGCCTGCGGTCAGCCCTGTAGCTGCTTCTGCCTGTGCACCCATGGAAATCGAGGCTCTACCCAGAAGTCCTGGAGGGGAAAAGCGGAGGTTGGTACCGGAGTTCAGAATCAGTTATTTCCAAAGCCTGTTTATTTTTTGTTATTTTTTAAACTCACCTTTCACTTTTTATTTTTTCGAAATGTGCTCCAGGCCCGTACAATTCTGATCTTTAAATGCCTTTAGAGAGTGGATAGGTGATTAGATGGATGGATATTTTTGAGTTATTAGGGTAAGGGTTAGTATGCTAATATGTTAATATGCCTTATGCCATTGACGACTTATAATCGTACTCACTGGCGAACAGCACCAAGTAACTGAAGGTTTCGGTGGGACTAAAGGCTCCCGTTGGTTGCTGACAGTGGCTCCATAGCGAGGTGTGTTTTTCATGTTCTAATGACACAAGAGTGGCTTAACATGGCTTATCCACTGACCCTGTCTTGCTGTGACTAGGGAACACACGGAAGAAAGAGAGGAAGGCAGACACAGAGTATTTGTGTGTTTTTGTTCTATTTCCTACCTGCACATCTCTTCCGTGCGTGGCTGTTCTATTTAGAAGTCCAAGTCATTGCATTCACTTGTCACGCATCATGTACGTTGAGGTGTTCTCGGTTAAGGCATGCAGAAGGGAGCTTTATGCTTGAGTCTGCATTTATGGGTGTTGCTTGGTAAAGTACAGCAGTATCAGATATTGGAATTCATAAGTACAATATTTAGCCAGGTGGCATGTTCAAGCTAAAGAAAGATGGATACAGTTAATATTATTATTATTATTTAGATTTGTATATCACTTTCAACCGCTATCTACCCCATCTCAAGGTTGATAAACAATGGTATTGCTCATCACACTTGGAAATGATTCTGCGTACAATTTGCACCAAATGTAGGCACATGACCTCATTTAAATATGTGCAATAGCAAAGGAGCACCTAGAGACTATTTGCTTTGCTGCGCTGATAGGGACGCACGTTGAGAATTACATGGTTTCTTTGTGTCTGATTTTACTGAATGTTTTCCCCCTTTCTTCAGTCAGTGTATTCTTCTGGACAGTGTGTTTATACATTTAATATTTGTGTGTGTGCATAACAAACATCCATGAACTCTCCTCTGTTATAAACCTGCAATGTCCCCCTGTGTGTTCCAGTATTAACATGTACTGAGGACAGAATGGTCTTGTGTGGAACAGGCCAGGTAGGTACCAACGAACCTCGCCATCGCTCTGGCTTTAACCAATCAATTGCTGTGCAGTGTCGGCTTTCAGATTTTTGGCTTGGAAAAGGGTTTTCTTGCGATGGAATCATCTCCTGTGATTTGCTGTCTTGTCCGCTTTTGATCAGCATGAAATGCCAAGCTAACGGGTGTTGGAAATATTATGATTAATTTTTTCGGGTGCTGGGTTCTTGCTACTTGCGTCTTTAATCAATGACATGACATGATTTCAGCTTTGGATCTGTTCAGTTGAAGGCTTTGGAGCATTGAAGTTTGTAGACGTCTTTACTTTCAGTTATCTTATGTCATGATGTGCATCCTGTTAACCATCTACCTGCTCATATTTAAATCAGAAGTTATCTTTTTGCCAATAAAAAACGTTACCAATAAATGTACAGCCTATATAATTAGTGATGCTCAAGCATTACCAAAACAGATTTTAGATTTACGCTGGTAAGAAAACATGACGGTGTAAAGTAGGTACTCATACTTCCCGATAAGACTTATCAGGCTTCTAGGGAACAAAGCTAATTCAGATTTACAGCTCAGGCTGATCCTGTTTCTAGTAAAGAATATTTCTGTTATACTAAGAGGATTGCCAGTTATAGGAGCAGGAGCCGTTTCTTTGTTATGTATTAACCTGAGAAACAGGATGCACAGATATGACCTTGGATCGAGCCGTGCATAGAGAGATCGATGACCTATTGCAATGTTTTTTCTGTATCCTCCTCTTAGAATTTGTGGCTCGAAGGTTAAACGGTAAATCCTAAAGGCTACAGAAATAATTATCTTAGTTGTCAGGAAAAAATATGAATATTTGATTACATTTTCATTGACACGACATTCAGGGCATACAAATCCGTATTTATATATATATTTATATATATATATATATGAGTATGTCAAGGCTATGACACAACAAGTTTTTCTAAGACTAGTAAAAGTTGTTTACACTGATAAATAAATAAAAAGTCTCACAATGTGGCAGCAGTTACAGCGGACAGGAGGAGGATGCTTTGAAAGAGACTATTCCGCTAATATCTGCGACTATTTCCTGATGCTCTTACCTTTCTCATTCCAATCCTTTCTCCCTTTCTTTAATTACATCGTGTCACTGTTCCTGCATGCATCATTATAGCCCTTGGCTGTTACATCTTCTCTATCTCTCTGTCTGTGTTACTTCAACTGTACATGACACAAATGAAAATAATTACTAATATGCTTAAGCCTATACAATTATGATATGATGCCTTTTATACTTATAATATAATCCAAATGATATATATATATAAAATGAAGCATGATGAGGGCGGGTAATATTTCAGGAATTACATCTGAATGTAATGTTCTCTTAATTAAAGTGAATGTGAAAGGGAAAAAATACTAGCATGTCTTTTTTGCCTAGGAACCATGTGCCACTATAATTGGATCAACCTTATCACACCAAATTATATTTTTTCTTTAACTAACATACCACTTATCTCAGAAAAGATTCAAGTTATTTTTCCTAAATGTAAAACTTAGTCTGAATATTGCCCCCATCATACTGGTTCCGTACGTGTTTTTGACCTAGAGTGGCCCTTGTATGCCGTCGTAACAAACGGCTGTATTACTTTGTCATGTATTGCTGTGTCTGTGTTTGTTGCCCTCTCTCTGACCCTTTCCTCACTCTCTTGCAAACTGCTCCACTTCTATATCCTTCACTACGCCATTATAATAAATGAGTAGATAACTTTACATTAATGCCTTTGGAATAAGTTAATCACATTTTAATCTCCATTGCTAACAAGAGGAAATGGGAACATTTTAAAAAGGTCAATATAAGTTCATCCCCCGTAAATCTAGTCAAAGATCATTGGGTTAGTCACTGTTTAGCGGTGGAAATGGGAAACTGTATGCTCCCTTGCCTCTTGTGTTCCCAGTGGAGCTGCCGTCATGAATAACAGCTTCTGACTCAGGGCCTCCAGCTCTGAATATATAAACGCAGTTATGACATAGGCCATCAGCTGCCAGAGGTGCAAAGCCAGGTCACTGATGCTCCAGAGACACCCAGTCCACTTCACTCCGCTCAAGTGTGCAAGTCACACTTGTCAAAGCACACTTTAATGCACAACAGAGCACAGTGTAACTGAAGAAATGTACCATAAGTTACATGTCTTCTACAGTAACTTGACACGCCGAGCTTATCACGACCATGAACACCTCATTTATTTATTCATGCTGTGTTATGCCCTCTAAAATAACATTTTGGTTAAGTTGTAGTACAACAATGAAATGATTTCCTATGTTAAAATTAAAGGAGCTCCTAAAATAATTATAGAAAATCAAAACCCAGTTTATTTTTCCCAACTTATAAAATATTGACACTCAGTCAGAGGCTATCACCGTCTGGTACAGGGGAACTTTGTAGTGTCTATATGAGAAGTACTGGGCCTTTAACTGACTCCAATGTAAACCAGTCATCATCATTATTAGACAGTTGAAGCAAAATACTTTTAAGTGCGAGAAAATCAGGAACGTGTGTCATGTACCAATATCACAACAATCTTTTCTTAAGCCTAACACTTACTCACTAAACATATTTAGTTACAAAACTAAAGTCCTTTTTCTTTCCAAAATGATCTTTTACCAAGCCAAACACTTGTGTTGCCTAATCCTAACCAACACCAGCGGAAATTGACTCGACACAACCAAAACTGATGAATCACAATTTAAAATGTGCCACTGATCAAACATTGAAATTGATCAGATGGGAGTGAGAATGTGCTTCTTTAATCTTTAAAGATGAAAAGGGTTGTCTAAATGTCAAGCCATATGCAATGAACTACACTTTAAAGAACCAAGCTTTTCATCAGCGACCTCACAGATCTCTTCTCCTGCCTCTCTGCTGTTCCTCTTTTCATGTCTTTATATCTGAGTTACTCAACGTATGCCACTGTTATCTCTCCCACCTTCATTTGCATACAATCAGCTTCTCTTTGCTGTTTTCATTCAAAGCTACCCTTCCTTTCCCGCGCCAGTATTGCTTTCCAGTTCACTGTACCTACACTCTCACTCACCCCCCATCTCTTTACACCCCCCTCCTGTTTGCCCACTTCCCTCCACCCTGTTCTCCTCAGGTCTCCTCTTCCTCCACCCTTCCTGCTCACATGTCTCATCAAAGCTTCCAACATGAAGTCAGACAGATCCGAAGAAAAGACAACGGTCTCACCCTTTGTACTGACGTGAAATGGACGGCATACTGATAAATGTGCTCAGCGGGGACTCACCCTTGAACAAAACGTGTGGTATTTGTGGTTGTGACCGGAGACATTTGTTGTGAATGAAGCCGTGCCTTATTTACTGAAACATTCCTCAAAACAAACAAACTCAGACTCTCTCATCCCTTTCTGAGTCCTCGTTTCCTCCTCTTACTTCTCCTATGTTCTCCATAGAGTGGTGCAGGAATGAGTCCTTAAACCTGGAAACGAATTAGCATTTTAGCACTTCCAGTTCACTCGTTTTATCAATGCGTTTTTGGTTGGATGCCAGAAAATAAGGGCTGTGGACGGTTAACACAAATCTAAGTACATTTAACGGTTTATTCTATGACAAAAGTTATGTCAGTAAATACTCCTTTGGTAAATCTCAAGCTTGTGTGTGTGTCTTTAAAAGCGGCTAAAGAGGACTAGCAAACATCGTCATGCCGAACATTAGCTTTCTCTAGCTTAGCGGTCATGACATGCGACTGATGACGTTGTTTGTAGATGTAAACATTAGCCATTTACTTCTGGCAATTGTATTTGCACTTTAACATCATGAAAGCATTGTTAATATATGGAGATTATGCTGCCGTGCCGAACAAAATGTGAAAGTATCATAAAAGTGTGTTTGCCAAATATCTTATTTTCTGCCACGTTTAGAAAATTCAATAGTAATAACCCCAATGCTTTTTGTCCAGCCCTTGCAATGCTGACTACACAAATACATCGTCCCTGCACCACTTTATTGATTCTCCTTCTACACATCCTTTCTGTCCTCTGCCCTTCACTCTTAAGCCTCATGGTGAAACCAGCCTGCTGGGGGGGAATGGTATCGATGTCAGGCTTAGGAATTCTACTCCACTCTGCAAGGAAACTATAAGTCACATAGTTCCAGGAAGGTCTAACTAAGCCCTCTTCTGTTCTCATTGCATTTCTCTCCAAATGAGTTTTGTGTTTCTTATAATATTCCAAACACTGTCGCTGTTTTAATTTTTTATTCGCTCATGAAGTGATTTTTTTTTTTAGTAAGAACATTTCATTTTTCTCTATTTTGTATTTAATCTGATCCGCACATTTCAAGGATCTGCTGCTCTGTTTTAAATGAAAGTTGGATGAGAAGGTTAATGTGTTTCTTAAGTTCTTCTAAGCTTGGCGCAAACCAAAACAATTGAAGCAGGTCAACAGAGTTGTTTTGGCTCTGTCAAAGCAAGGTGCTTTTCCAAAGAATCTGAATGTATTAAGTTTGCACATCGTTTCTTGTGTTTTGAACACATTTTAGAAATGCTTGAAGAGGCCTTTTGGAAATAAGCAGTTGGTCCATGCTTTAAGCTAGCCTTAAAGCCCTATTATGCTCTTTGGGTTTTTCCCTTCCCTGTAGTGAAGGGTCTGCAAAGGCTAAGTGCCCCAAGTTCCCCCCCCCCCCCCCCCCCCCCCCCCCTCCTCGCCTGAAATGGAAATGCCATAATTGTAGTCCTTTTTTTAATTCCGTAACATAGTGAAATTACTATGTAACACTTGCGCTTCTCTTGGCTAGCGCTCGGACACATTGTACGTGATATGCGGGACATCTCCAAGTGGTGGACCAATCATAACAGCAGACTGGTCTCTGGTTTCAGACAGAGGGTGAAAAGAGGTGCTGAAGCACAGGCAATACGAGAACAATTCTGACTTTTCTGAACATTAGAGCATTGAAACATGTCACAGTAGAGGTACAACATACTAATATGAACCTGAACATGAGCATAATAGGGCCATTTAACCTAACCTGGACTTAACACTCAGGAATGTAATTCTCACCGACCTTCTCATCCAACTTGTTCCGAGAAATGAAACAAGCATAACACCGTTGTAAGATGGTTGTAAGTATATCAAAATCAAATGGAAATTATTTATCTACTGTAATTTGTGAACACAACTGCAATGATGTTGGCATAGTTGGGGGGAGTTATTATATTAGCCCAGCCACTAAGGTACTGTTGGGTTTGTCTGTAGAAGGAATCACTTAATGCTTACCTACCGTACAGCTCAACTATTCCACTGTAGTTTTTTTTATTGCACAGTTCAATCAATGAAGATGATTTTGTAATATTATTGTTTAGTTTAATGTTTACAATATAACTCTGACCAAAGGATGTTTATCTGACTGAATGTTTGAGAATAAAGACAGGATTACTCTTGATATAGATAAAGTATGTAGCATTTGATTTACTTTTATAACGTTATGCTACTGTATACACACTGTTAGAGAACGATAACCAAAGAAATGACTGTCGTCTTTCTTTTGCTGTTACTCAAGTTGTACCCAAGCTATTTAACACATAATAAATATGATTCAAAATCTAGCCACATGAGGTGGGTTGGTATATTGATGCTTTCGTATAGCACAATTAGAAGGAAAAAAAGCATACACAAGGCTACTAGGATTTAACGTGAGAATATTGACTTTTACTTTAAATAGTCCCTATTGTGCTTTTTGGAGTTTTCTCTTTCCTGTTGTGTGTTATATAGGTTTGTGTGCATGTAAACAGTCTGCAAAGGCTAAAATCCCAAAGTTCCCTCTAGTGGGAATGCATCTCGTCTTAGTGCTTGAACCTTTGGGGTATTTAAGAAAATATTGATCTCCCAATGAAATCCCTGTTTTTGTAACCTATTACTTTAAATACATTAAGAACAATGCATTGTGTGTTTTGCTAACATAAGCGTTGGATGCATCCTCACTGTTTCCTTCATGGATACCTTAACATGTGGGAGTGTTTATATATACATTCTATTTGAGAGTCCTCAGGCAACACATTGTACTTTTCCTCACATCTTTGTGTTTGCAGTGCTTTAGCAGTAATATAGTTCTCATGTTTCACCGTGTCTTCGGGCTATAGAAATATGAGGTAATAAGTACTGCGCTGCTGGAAGAGCTTCCACCGTAATCCATGTATCGGATGTTTCGCTTCGGGTCACTTCAAATTCTGAGGATATTACACCACTTTTTCCTTCTAAAGTTATTGCTTTCTCTGAAGACTTATTTCCAAGTACTGAATCATGCTTCTTAGGAAAACCTTCTTCAGAAATGTTATATTCTTTCTCTCTGGACACACATTCTCATATGTTTCTGGTAGAAAGGACAGTAACTGCTTTGCTTTTGTACTTTGTTGTTTTCCTGTCAACTGCATTTTCAGGATTGTGGGATTGTCTTGCCAAAACAAATGGATCTTAGAATATATTATATATACAATATATATTGCATGGTTTTAGCTTGGGTTGTTTGCCTTTTGGTTTGTCTGTCAGCAGGATTTCAGAAAAAGCATATTGGACTGGATTTCCTGAAACTTGATGGGAAAGTGTCCAATAGGCCAAGAAAGAACCAATGAAATGTTGTAGAATATCCACATGATGGGACAAAAGCACACATTATGTTTCACTTTCAATAACACTGCAACAATAGGGATTATGCTGCATTGATGTGGTGTTGGAACAACTGGAAGAATGGATTCCATCCTGGGAAAATGTACAGAAACAGATATGTTGTTTTAATGCCCTGAGCAATAAAAAGCAACATCCTTCCTTATGAACTCACCAAAGAAGATAGCGTCCATAACTTTGGGAATGGTACCATCGTAGGAGCATCAAAAGGGATATTTAAATAATCTGCTGCTGTGTTTTTAACAGTTCTTCAATAAGAATGTCAATATTTTCCACTATTTGTAAACATTGAAAGGGTTGTTAGCCTAGCTTAGCACAAAACAAGTTGGAAACGGTAGGATAACGGTTATTTTTGCTCTGCAAAGGTGCTTTTCCAAAAATCACTGAATTTTTTTTAATATCTATCTATACTGTTTTTTGTGTTGAACAAGCCTCAACACGTCCTGGACTCAAAACTTAGAATAAAAATGCAGGCTTAAGTGAATTGGAGGTCTCTGCTCTTTGTGTACCGTTAATAGATATATATTTTTTAAATATCATTTTGTTGCTATGTTTCTGGGAAGTAATACCAAAATGTGGCCTTGTACATCATCATGGTCCCGTTTTGACATCTTTGCCGAGTCCATTTATGTCTTATGGCTGCCGCAGGTAAGTTGTGCAGCTTGTTGATCCAGAATTATTCTGTTTTATTTTTTTCTAACATTTAAATGATTCCCAACATTGTTTCTGTTTGTAATCATGATCATTTTATAAACCCAGAGTTGATGTGATGCTTATATTATAAACTCCTTGTCTCCTTTTCTCTGTCTCTAGTTTGCCTATTGTTGACCTGATGGAGACGTGCATTGATGATGTCCTCCAGGCTCCTGCCGTCCCCACGGTGACGGCTACAGACGAGGCCGGAGCAAGCGGCTCCTACGCCCCCCCCAGTGCCACCGGGGAGGATCCTCTTGGTCTCGCTGGTGAGCGTACAGAAAAACCACAAAGTAAATTCGGACCGTCAAAGGAAAATGTTTTACTCAGAAATGTCAAAAGAATTAAAATCTTGTCTTGGAAGCCTCTCGAATAAACCACTTTATGTATGAAAAATGTGTTTCATAAGATAATACAGTGTAGTGACAATATGTCAGACTACGAGACACTTCGACTCATTCATCTTATTTTAATACATCACTGCTTCCCATTCTTCAGTTATTTAAAGAATTGTTAACTAAAGAAAGACCCCAGAGATGATGTGTTCAATGATACATAAAAAAAATGGAGGGAAGTAAAGCAGGATACTGAAAAGAGGAACATTTTAAATGTAATTTCCTTAGTTATGTGTATGTTTTATTGTGCATGCTCTGAAATATCACAATGTAGTTGTATTAAGGTTAATGGCTGTGTTTCTCCAGAAGCAGCAGCCCGTCTGAAGCAGCTAGAGTTTGAGACCAGTCCGCTTCTCACTACCCCGAAAAATAACATCAATGTCAACATGACCATGAATAACCAGGTGGGTAATTGTTTATAAAGTATCTATGTGTATTTCCAACTTCAACTAAACAATGTCGTTCTTCTAGAAAAAGGCTGGTATCACAAACATGGAGAAATAACCATACGGATATGATAGCATTTTTTCTGGTTCGTGTAGAAGTTCTATTTTCCTCAACTATTTCTCTCTCATCTCAACAGGAGGATGTGGTGAAGCTGACTGAGAAGTGTGCTCTGAACAGCACAGGCAGCAGTCCTGCCATCACTCCTCTGTATGTCCCGGAGGAACTGAAGAGTAACATCCTGAAAGCACAGGCCGAGGCTGCTGCCCTCAAGGTGAGGAACAGAGCTTCAATCAAAAGAAATGCTTTGTTTTATTACAATTTGAACAACTGTCAGTCTAGAACAGGGGTCCGTTGTCTGCACTGTTAACCCTTTGGCTTATATTTCAATCAACTGCACAGTATAAATCTTTTGTAAAGTACTGTAGCCTTGCTGTTTGCAGTAATGTTAGTCCTACAATTCAGATGGTGCTAATATGATCCGTGAAAAGTCAAACTGAAGTGAGGGATATTATCCATGCTTATTTTCTTGTCATAACCTTTTGATAGTTAGAGGGTACAATTATTTGAAGTGCACTCTTGTGCTGGGTACTTTCACTTTTAATGCTGCTAAATGGTTTTAAAACTCAAATCTGATACTTTCATGTATAAAATAATGGAATGAATCTAGGGCCTTGGTTTTCTAACTTTCAAAACAACCCTTTTAAGCTCAAACAGTGACTAATTTTACATGAACAGTATTATTTTCACTTTGAAAGGGGTCATGCAAATAACATATTCAGTGTCTACTATTAAATATTGTGTATGAAGCATTTTCTGATCAAGGCATGGGGTTTGCCAGATTTGGATAATATTTAGTTTTTAAGAGCATTCTTTGGGAATGTATACAACACATTTAGTACTTGTGTCTCGATCAAGGGTTTAATCGCAGTTTCCGACACACAGCCTCATGACTGTTTACCGCCAGCTCTTTTTGAAACGTGAATACATATAACGCATACCTTATCAAGAAGGTGGTTGAAGGAATGAGGGAGGCTATGTGCACAATGACGATACCGGTGGAAACGTTCAAGTGGGAATACAGCTTTACAGCTTAGTAGGATTATTGTGTTTTTGAAATAAGGGCAAAACCCAGAATAATCTGTGCAAATAAGAATAATGCATGTTTGTATTAGTCCTCCACCCTCTATCCATCTATGTATCCATGTATTTCTACCTGTTCTTCTGTGTAGGGATCTTTGGAGGAACATATCGTCATTGTTGGAGAAAAAAACTGTAACGTGCAGGAGGCCTCGGTCAGGTATGACCATACACAGGAATCACTCATTAATCAAAGCACAGTCTATAAATCAAGATAGAATAAATGTACCTTTTTGATCTCACATTGGGAAATGGGTTATGATACAGCAGCAACATGTTTATAAGGCACATTGCACATGAGTTTAAAATGCAATAATATTCAATAAGATCAAAAACACAAACACTAAATATATACATATCATAACAGCCGAAAGCTAAATATCTATAGAATACACAATAAAATATGTTAGAATACACTTTAATAGAACAACTTACTACAACAATCAAATATATAAACATATGATGCTTTATACACACCTATTAAAATTAAAAAATTGCAACTTGCATATTGTTGTTTTATCATAAGTGTCCAAATAGTTATTAATAAAAAGATAATATGATGTATAAATTAAAGATAAATCAATGAGGAGGTTTTTTCTTAGACCACCAAAACATATTCAGCCGTTCAACATGTTGTGTTTGGTTGTTTTTTTAAAGTTTTTACAGAAAAATCTTCTCTCCTTTTTAAAAATGGTCCTTACAGTGGAGTCAGTCAGTATAGAGCCTACATGGTCAGGAAGAAAGCCTTTGTCAGTCGTGCTCCATTGTCTTGAAATTAGGCTTCCTACTCCTCCTCCTCCATCTTCCTGAGTCATGCCAACTGTCAACACATTGTCTCAGCCAATCTCCGCACACCCTTCTGCTCGAGCTGATTATCTCCCTGAATATTCATGAGGATTATCGCTGTAGCTCAAAACATTACATCACCTGCAGCTCATTCTTACAAGCAAGGCTTTCATCGACTGTCAGGCAAATCCCTGTCGCCGGGTCGTATCCGAGGCAGACAGTGGAACACGCTGTTTCAATATAAAAATACTTTGTAATGACGGAGGAAATGTTTGTTTTGACAGTTGCAAAATACAAAATAAATAACATTTAATAGAATAAATATTATATAAACATAAGAAGTTAATGAAAAATGTGAATATTGTACTATAATATAAAACAATTAATAAGTATTGAGTATGTAAGTCGCTTTGGATAAAAGAGTCTAATAAGTAACATGTAATGTAAACATGTGTAAATTACAATTGATACAGTTGTGTATGTAAGTATTAATAAAGATATCAACACTTTTTCTGGTATTTTCCCATAAATGCCTTTCAAATCTTGATTTATAAAGTCATTGTTTATTATCTTAAGGATATTTTATCATTTATCAATGTAAAATAATTTATTATAATCTGTCATGCGAGTAGTTTTTTCTTTAAATATATATACTGTATATTCTACTCAAATGTCACATTAATTAGACAAATAAAATATATCATAAATGAAGTATGTGCCATCTGTTTCCAGGTTGAAGGTGCGTACGGGACGGATGGGCAGTAACTCGTCTCTGACTGTCGTCAGTCGCCCCGACAACCAGGAATCCTGGGACCTGCTCAAACCGGCCTCCTTGGGCTCATCAGCCGGGGTCAGGTCAGTCTGTGTGTCTGTATGAACTAAAGGGAAAAGTTATTTCATATTTCCTAAAAATGTAAACGTAGTCCAAAAGATTTTGATGATTTCACACATTGACAGAACGAACCTGGGTCCCACTCTTAAAGAAAGAGATTACAGCACCCACCTGCTTTGACTTCAATTGAATTATCTGAAGAGTAAAGTATAAAATACACAATCATCTGTTGTCTTCCAATGTGTTGCTTGGTCTTTGCTGACATCTGTTGGCGTGTTTGAGTATCTGTGTTGAGTCACATGACTTGAGTTCTGCCTGGATACTGCTGCCGTCTCCGCTCTAAGTGTTTACAGTAGGATGACACAAAAATGCAGACGCTTGACCAGACAATTCACAAAAGGCCCCCGAGGCCCCGGGTTCATTGATGCAGTAAACGCTCGCTCTGTTCAGCCTCTTTATCTCCTACAGTATGGAGAATTTCCACTCTGCTGTGCTGACACAATGAAGCCATTAATCAATAACTCAATCACACAGCATTCAATCAGGAAAGATTACCCCTTAACTATATTATCTTGCAAAATGTGATACTACTGGGTTTTTTCAAAGCTTGAGGGACTTTAAATATATTACTGTGTGGGTTGCTGTGAGGATTTTCTCTCTGGAGCATAAATCTATACGTCTGCTTATTCTTTCTCTTTTGTCATGTCCGTCAGTGTGGAGAGGCTGGCTGAAGACGTAAACCCCTCTGTCCCCAAGATGCCCTCTGAGCCTGTCTGTGAAGCCACGGCACCAAAGGTAAAACCATTATTAATAGTTTAATTATTTACTCTGGTGCGTTTACATTTTTTTACAATGGAGATAATAGCCATGTGGAATCTTTGAATACATGAAATAAGTGAAAATTAGTTCATCAGAACCTTTTTACCCCCTTTTCCGTCCCTGCTAGAGAGCAGGGACTTTCGTGGGAGAAAAAGGTTCCTATGTCTGATTGGCTGGGCGGATTGCAAACCACGCCCCGTAAAACGTAAAACTCCCAAAAAGTTTTGTGAAGCCGCCATTTTATTATCCTTGCATTAGCATTATTAGCATTAGCCCAGCGCACACACGCAGAGTGACTAATTTATGGCAACACAAAAGAAAACATGGGAGCGGTGGAGATGAGGAGGTGTCGGCGTTCTGGCGATTTACTCGGAAGGCTTCAGTAGAGTCCCAGCAGCTTCTACTGAAGCCAGTCCCCAACTCCGAGGACTTCCGGCCGGGGACTTTGGACGGCAGTATACGCCGTGAAGTTGTTTGCGGCCTGCCAGTAAACCCAAAGCAGAAGAAGAAGAAGTGACGTCAGCGGCGCCATTTGCCTAATCCACCCCCAGGGACTTAATCCGGTGTGAACGCGATCTGTATTTAGTTCATGAGAACTAAAGAGTTCTCATGAACTAAATTCTGATGAACCTTTGTGGGAAAAGTACTGCGGTGTGAATGCGCCTAATGTATATTAAAGATGGACAAAAAGGTGATTTTGCCAGATAATCTTCAATGCTACAATACACTGTAAGGAGCTCCACAGTCCTACTCTTCAATTCATTTTATTCAACTAGATTTTACCTTTTAATTAAAAAATGTAAGGTAAAAATCTTAAAACAATGATGGAAATATGCAAAAGGACATACTATCCAAAGCTTTAGAAACTGTTACCCAAACGCTAATCAGAAAGTATATCATATTAATACTAAACAATATTTATTACTAACACATCAAGTATTGTACATGTATTATACAGAACATATTAAAAGCCAAAAAGATCTTAATAATGCAATCCTCTCATCTTCTTATTATAGACACATGTATTTCCAAATATTTGGACTACCTATGTTGCAAATGTATTATCTTTTCAATTTACACACGGCATCTATTGCACGTCTGTCCGTCCTGGGAGAGGGATCCCTCCTCTGTTGCTCTCCCTGAGGTTTCTCCCATTTTTCCCTTTAAACTGTGGGTTTTCTCTGTAAGTTTTTCCTTGTACGATGTGAGGGTCTAAGGACAGAGGGTGTCGTATTGTCATACTGATATTCTGTACACACTGTGAAGACCACTGAGACAAATGTAACATTTGTGATATTGGGCTATATAAATAAACATTGATTGATTGAATCCTGAATAAAGAGTGTGGCACTTGTGTAATCTGAGGGAACATCTTATAATAAAGATGTACACGTCTTTAGAGAAGATGCCACGTGTATAGCTCGTCTGTGAAACCAAATGTAAAAACGTTGATTAATAAAAAACTTGTCTAAGTTTTCTGTGTTGACATGTTTTGGTTTGTATCATTGTGCAGGTTAAAGCAGACGAAGTTGACCTTCCAAGCTCCGCCCCTCTGTCTGACAACCTGATCGATTTCACCGATCCAACCCCTGTGGTAAGATGCACTTCTACCTTGTGTAAAACTCCTACAAATGATAATAATTCAATTCAAAACCTTTATTTATCCAGGTAAAATCCCATTGAGATCAATGATCTCTTTTTCAAGGGAGACCTGCTGAATAATAATATCCATAACTCATGAAAAACATATTTGCGTATGAACCTTTTAAGATTCCAATGCTACCAGTTTTAAGTGCAAAAGCATTTCTATAAGCCTTCTCCATCGCTTTTTTAAGACATGCAAAAGCTTCAGACATTAGCAAGCTGGGTATTTACTGACATTTACTCACAACAAATCTCAGAAGCTTGTTTTACCACAGATCATTTTTCTCACATATGTTCATTTGGAAACGTTAACTCATGTTGTGGTTTCGGACTCATTCCTGCACCATTCTAATAAATGTGAAAATATTTGAATTGTTTTTCAGTTGCCTGCAGTGCCGCTGCCCAAACCTGTCATCACTCCTCGCTGGATCATCCCTACCACTGCTGTGAGTATCACTCTGATTTGAATCTGTCTAACTCCTCTCCTGATCAACCGTCTGCCACAGGTTCTAATGAAGTTAAACATTTTCATGTTTATTGTTTTTGTTTTAAATGTCTCCAATGTCCTGACACTGGTGATTCATGACTCAGCGTTTATTTTCCACATGCACTTGCTTAGTCGCTGTTCTCATTGGCTGGTGTAGAGGCTATGTAGAGAATGACCTCCTCCCTTCTCCCCCCCCCCTCTAATGCAGCCTCCCGGCGTCTTTACTAACGGCCTGCTCGACCTTGAGCCCCCCGCTAAGGTCAACCCTCCTCTCCCCCCAGATGTGGGAGCATCTTTCACCCCAGCTCTCCCTCCACGTAACAACGCCTCGGCCAGGTAAAACTCTTCACATTCAAACCCAAGTGGAGCTTGTCTTTAGAGTATGTGGTCGCATGCTGCCCCCTGCTGGAGTCACACTGCTGCAGGAGGTCAGCTATTCACTGCAGTTCTGCTTGGTCTCTGCTACTCTGAGAAATCGTGAGTGAGTGAGTGAGATCTCCTCCTCGTATCCGAGTTTTGCTTCCCAACCCTGCCACTGTGCTACACTTCCCGCCCCGCCCCCGTCTAACTGTACAGAAAGCGGCGAGATGCATTTCCTTAGGACAAGCAGAACCGAAACTAACACTTCTAAACGAACAATGGCGGACACGTACAATTTGCGAATGAGTTCTGCCTTTTGTAAACTGAATGTATCAATAATTTGTCAATAAATCAGGCAGAAAAACGATTGACAATTGAAAGATCTACTTGTCCGATATTGTAAATAACACGTCCCGGACGGTGCGACGTGTACTTTTTCGCACAATCATCATCTATTAATTTATATACTGTATACAATTCTGTAATCAATCAATACAAATCTGTCAATTCTGACCTCTTGTGCTTTTGATACTTTAACTATATTTTCTGACCAATACATTTGTGCTTTTAACTAAGTTAGATTTTGAATCCAGGATTTTCCTTTTAACAGAGAATGTTTACTATTTAAAAATATTGTACCCCCCCCCGCAGCACTATGAGAAAGCCGCCAGCCTCGGAGGATGGAGCCAAACTCAGAGGTCTCCTGACCACTGAGCTCTGAGGGAGAAAACCAGGAGCAGCCATCACAATGTTCACCCCCCACCCTCCTAAGCTCCTCCCCCCTCACACACACAAGCAAACTGGATCAGATGTGCTGCGGGCTAAAAGGAGAGTGAACACGGGGGGAGGCAAACCCTTCACTTAACACAGAAAATAATAGAGATGTGACAGATGTTCACAATAACACGACACCAAGCCCGTAAAACCACATTTAGCACCAGTATTAACATATAGAGAACACTTGTGGTGTGAACTGTATGAGTTAGCTGTCGGTGCTTAAATCTCATGACACTGTAAGGTACATACGGCTCAAAGGGTAAGTTGTTTCCCCCCCCCCCCCCGTTTGGGGTCATGCTGTTTATTACTGGTGGATCCCTGCTACTGTGAGATCTTCTGAACACACAGCTCTAGAGCTGGAGAACACTGGATGAAGGACTGACATCTATAAAAAAGAAAGACTTTAAATGTTGATCCCAAGAGATTTAAACGCGAGGACTCTTAACATGATGGATATGATACTGTTCTGTCCTTGTAGCAATTTGTTGTTTTTAATCCCACTCAATACTACACTTGCTCTGTTGGTAGCCACTGGATGTACTGTAAGAACTTCACTGGATTACTTTTGCAACACTGGACCTTGAAACTATTTGCTTTGATGACACTAGAGGTGACCACTTTCATTTTTCAACGGTTTTCATTATCCTGCTTTTTTGTCAGTTTGTATGTGTTATGCCCGTCACAGTGCTTCTCACGTATGTCCGTAGCAGCATGAGGACGTTTCGAACATCACTAACAACATGTTTTTCTGTGTCACTTTTTGGACCTTATCAGGACTTGGCGTGAAAGTTGGAGATGAAATACGATCTTATACTTGGTGTCCTTGAAAGCACCGCCTCTAAAACTCACTAATATAAGAAGAAAAACGAATAATCTATGAAAGTACAGACAGAAAAGTGAAGGAAAACCTTTCAAAGTGACATAAAACACAATATTTAGCTGTTTCTTTCACATCATTTCTTTACATTTTGAGATTTTCTGAGACATTATAATTATAATCTCTGAGATGTAATCATTTTCCTCAGAATATCGCCCTCTCCTTCTGCTCTGTATTTTTGTTTAAGTTGGCCTTTCTATACCCTGTTGTAACACATCTCTCCCAGTATTAGCGTGCTGTCGTCATGGCCCCGCCTTAAGGAAATGAATGTATTCAGAAAAGCTGGAAAAGACACGGTATGAAAACATGTTTATCTAAAAAAGTGCTGACCGTTTATACCCGACGGAAAACATGTGAAGTCTCTAAAAAGCTGGTTTTATAAATGTGAAATTGAGGCCTAATTCTAAATTTTCTGAGTTATTAATGAATTATGTCACTTTTTTTTTTTTATCTCAGTCCCCTTCACGTATTAACCACCCAGTCGGGACCCTCATTGAAATGATCTCTGAAAGGGATGTCATGAGTGTTTTTACAATGTCTTCTTAGCAGTGACAGTTATTTATGCTACTCCTCAGTGTAATTGTTCAAATATGACATGTTGTCCAAAAGTGTTGTAGCGTACAGTGATTATGTATTGTCAGTATTATGACATCAGCTGGCTGTAGATACGAAGTAGATTTATATATTTTTTGAAAATGATGTTGGCAGTATACACACTGAGCAGAACTCTGCATTGTTGTATTTTCTAATTGAAGTAGGGAACATATTACTGACTGGAAAACAAATAGTGACGTCTCAAATGCAGTTTTATATAAACTTTTATTATTTTTTCTGGAATACCTGATCATAATTCAGTAAAGCTTTGCTACAGTAGAAGTCAATTGTTCTTGATTCTTTTGTTACTGTTGAAATGATTTGCTTATGATTACATTTGGACCTGATTCGCTGTCTGCTGGGCCAGATGTGATCTCTGTCATGTTCGACCAGTTCGAAGCAATGACCCGGATCACTGAGGGGGAAACATCTCATTTCATAGTCCTGTTTCAATTGCCTTGCTCTGGAAAGCTATTGTATCGTTATCAGAAGTTGAGCAATGACAACTGACTGTTTCATATAATGAAATGAGTCAAAGTAACAAAGTGCTTTTCTTTCCCTCGCAGCCCCCCTTGTTTTTTGAAGAGTAATCCCCAAAACAATGAACATGGTTTTCTGAGATCTTGTTTACTTACAGAGGAAACGTATTATACTCTCAGGTCCCAGGACATCATTAGATAATTACATTAACAACAGCCTCATGTCAAACCATTGTTCTCTCCGTTAGTCGAAACGTCAATCTCTCAGTTATTGCTCATTGGTTGACAGAATGGAGGGCACTACAGAACAATTTGAGCCCCTTTGCCTTTTGTTAGTTAATGAACAGTATAATTCACTGCTCAACTGGTTTGTACAGTGTGAAATGTTTTGTATTTAAATCGGCCCTCAGACTTTTCTTTGCAGATACACTCTGATCGCATGTTTGTTTCAATTAAGTATGTGTACAGTGTACAATTCAGCGTACACAACTCTCCAATCTATGTCGTGAAGGTGGTAAGAGTCTACACAATAAGTACTGTACTACTTTTATAAAGTATCAGACTTTTTAACAACAGACATTTCATTTCTCATGATGGAATGAGCACAGACTTGCTAATAACATTGTCTGGAGTTTGTTGAATGCACAGGAGCCGGACCCTGAAGCTGAAGCAGCTGAATGGACAGCCGTAATGTCAACATGTCTTCAATGAGAAAGACCATTCGCACTACGTGGAGCCCAAAAACTTATATATATATCTTGTAATATATACTTCGTAATACTAGAGTTAAAAGTTTAAATACATTAAATGTGTCTGCTGAATTATGGGTATGTTTAACAGTCCCTTAAATCTATATTGATGATGACATAATGTCAGACACACTGACAACTTAACCAGAGGTGGGATAAGTGCTCAGATCTTGTACTTAAGTCAAAGTAGAAATACCAGAGTGTAGGAATACTCTGTTACAAGTCAAAGTCCTGCATTCAAAATGTCACTCAAGTAAAAGTACAAAAGTATTGGCATGAATTTACTCCAGGTGGAACTAGACTAGAGTCTGATTTAGGTGTTATGTATATTTCACATCATTAATCAAAATCTGTTAAGTAACTAAAGGTATTAAATAAATGTAGTGGAGTAAAAGTACAACGTAGCATATCATGGCAATGATCACGTAAAGTACAAGGTGTGTGCTCAGAGCAGTGAACCCGAGGAAAGCTGCAGGCCCTGATGGCGTGACGGGAAGGGTGTTGAAGGAGTGTGCAGACCAACTTACGGAGGTCTTCACAAAGATCTTCAACCTGTCACTCTCCAAATCCATCATCCCTTCGTGCCTGAAATCTGCCACAATCATCCCTCTGCCGAAAAAAAACATCATCTCCAGCCTCAACGACTACCGTCCGGTAGCACTCACACCGCTCATCATGAAGTGTTTCGAGAGGCTGGTCCTGCAGCACATCAAAACCATTCTCCCACCCACCTTCGACCCAAATCAGTTTGCGTATAGAGCAAATAGGTCTACAGAGGATGCCATCGCCACTGTCCTTCACAGTGCACTGTCCCACCTTGAACACCAGGGGAGCTATGTGAGGATGCTCTTTGTTGATTACAGTTCTGCCTTTAATACAGTCATCCCGGGAAGATTGGTTTCCAAGCTATCTGACCTAGGATTTTCCCCAAACATCTGCCAATGGATTAAGGACTTCCTAACTAACCGCCCCCAGACAGTGAGAATAGGCCCTCACCTCTCCTCCACCCTCACACTCAGCACCGGTTCACCACAAGGCTGTGTGCTGAGCCCCATGCTCTACTCCCTGTACACCTATGACTGTGCCCCCACTCACCCCACCAACACCATCGTCAAGTTCGCGGACGACACAACCGTGGTTGGACTGATCACAAGAGGAGATGAGTCAGCCTACAGGGATGAAATCCAGAGACTGGCAGTGTGGTGTTCAGATAATAACCTTGTTCTGAACTCCATCAAAACAAAAGAACTCATTATAGACTTCAGGAAAAACAGCACAACACCAGATCCACTGTACATCAACGGCAACTGTGTGGAAAGGGTTCCCGCCTTCAGGTTCCTCGGCACACACATTGCTGAAGATCTATCCTGGTCTATCAACACCACAACATCTGTGAAAAAGGCCCAGCAGCGACTCCACTTCCTGAGGATCCTCAGGAAAAACAACCTGGAGGAGAAGCTTCTGGTGTCTTTCTACCGCTGCTCCATAGGGTGTGCTGGCATATTGCCTAACCACATGGTGTGCCATCTGCTCAGAAAAGGACAGGAAAGCCCTTCAGAGGGTCATCAACACAGCCCAGAAGGTCATCGGCTGCTCACTGCCTTCTCTGGAGGAACTCTTCAGCCAACGTTGCCTCAACAGAGCAGGCAAAATAATTGCAGACTCTTCACACCCTGGACACTTCCCGTTTGCTCTTCTGCCCTCCGGTAGACGCTACAGGTCAATTCAATCAAGGACAAACCGACTGAAAAACAGTTTTTACCCCAGAGCCATACGAGAACTGAACACCGTCAAACGCTGAACTGAACAGTTACAACTTCCAACTGCACTACTTTTTAATAGTTGTATTAACTTATTAACTGATCGACATCAGAGATGCAAAATATCATCCCTGTGTTTTTTTATATTGTAAACTGTATTTAAATAATGTGCGGGCATGTATGCATGTTGGTATGGATGTGTGAGCATGTTTAATGTGTATATGTTTATATAGATATATATGTATTCGTTTTATGTGGAAATGTACTGTGAGGATTGCTTTTTTTAAATTTCGTTGTACCTGGTGCGATGACAATAAAGGAATTATATTCTATTCTATATTCTAGAATCTCAAGATGATACTTAAAGGTGGGGTAGGTACTAGGTAATTTTGGAGAAACCAGCTCGAGTGCGCTAGAATCATGGCTAGAATAGTATGGGGGTTATTCCCTATCTTTATTCAAGAGCGTGGTATTTAAATTTGAGAGCATACTTTATGTATTTATTTCCCTCAAACTCTGTCCTCGCACTCAAATAGTGCCTGCTTGCACTTAGATTTGCTCTGCTTGTGCTCAAACTGTACGCTTGCACTCAGAGGCTACTCAGTATAGGCATATCCAGCCTTGCAGTGGGGTGGTTTGTGAACTACCTCTCTGAAAGGTCCCAATGTGTTCATTTTGATGGACTGTCTTCTGAGTGGTTAAACATTTCTAATGGTGTACCACAAGGTTCTGTTTTAGGACCACTTTTATTCTCCATATATATTAACAGCGTAGGTGATAATGTGGATGAAGCTACTTTACATTTGTATGCGGATGATACTGTGATGTATTGTGCAGGTCCCTCCATTCAGGAGGCTGTTGTTAAATTACAGGCTGTTTTTAACACTTCAGACTCAGTTCTCTGAATTAAAGCTTCTTTTTAAATGTGGATAAAACCAAGGTAATGCTCTTTTCAAAAGCAAAAAAGACACCAAAGCCTGTTTTAGATATTGTAACTACGCAAGGAACAAAACTTGAAGTTGTTGCCTGTTACAAATACCTTGGTATCTGGCTTGATGATTGTCTCTCTTTTAAACTTCATGTCAATAACCTGCTAAAAGAGCTGAGGGTTAGGCTAGGGTTCTTTTTCAGGAACAAGTCCTGTTTCTCGCTTGAGGCCAGGAAAAGGCTAGTCACTGTGACCTTTTTACCTGTGCTGGACTATGGGGATCTGGTCTATATGAATGCACCTGCCAATTGCCTGGTCAAGTTAGATGCTGCGTATCACAGTGCACTAAAATTTGTGACAAACTGTAAAGCATTAACCCATCACTGTACCCTGTATGCAAGGGCTGGTTTGCTTTCACTAACTGTACGGAGGCTCAGTCACTGGTACATTTTCATATACAAAGCCATGTTAGGGAAACTTCCATCTTATATCTGCTCCCTGATCTCACGGAGAATTGTAAGTGGCTACTGCCTGAGATCGAACGCTGTGGTTTTATTAAATGTGCCAACTGCTAGGACTGTCTTAGGGAAGACAGCTTTTAGATGCGCAGCTCCTCTGTCTTGGAATAGTCTGCAAATTAAATGGAAACTGAACAATCTGGTGCCACTAAATGTTTTTAAAGCTCGGTTGGATGCTACTCAATCGGAAGCTATTGGTACCTGTTTATGTGGATAATTTTGTAAATGATGCTGTATGATGTCCTTTTGTTGTTCTGTTTATGTTTTTATGTTTCATGTGGAACTACTTGAGCAGGTCTCCCTTGGAAAAGAGATCAATGATCTCAATGGGATTTTATCTGTATAAATAAAGGTTTGAATGAATGAAAAGATATATTGCTGCTCAGAATTATTCTGTGTGCTTGAAACTTTTTCTGCTCTCAGAATTATTCTGTGCGCGCTCGAAACTTTTGTGCAACAATCCTGTCAAAATCCCTCAACCAAGAGGAGGCCAGGTGTCCTTGCGGGTGCGTTCGCTTTACTTATTACAGCGTATATATATATATATAAAAATCGTGCTGTGCAACACGAAAAAAAGGGGCAAATCGTGTTGGTGAACACGAATCAATAGATTAAAAATCGTGTTGGTGAACACGAAATGCCGTGAGACTGGGTTGCTCATTCATAACATTATGGTTTACTATTTAAATAACCACAGCTTGCTCAATTTTCAACCAATTTTCAAACGGTTTGGTTTTTTATAAACATCAAATATGTAGTTATGATACTGCATACTTATAATCATGGACTTTCATATAAAAATAACATTAATCAGATAAAGCAATAGCTATACACACACACAAGGTATTTATATTAAATATTTGCCGGTGTATATATTTCCATTAATTTTATTATATTGTTAATATTTAAAATAAAATTAAAATAAATTTATATTTTATATATAAAAATCGGTCTCGTGTTACCACTCTGTAAGCCAAGAGTTGTTAATTTAGCAATGCCTTAGCTTGAAGAACAGGGACACAACTAATGACAATAGCATATGTTGGTATATTATTTAGATATTCACACCTTTATCAGAAGAACCAAACCAACATAAAATGTGCTCACAGACAGGCCAGTTCTGTCTAATTTATCACAATTATTTTTTACATGAGATCTTCATATCATCCTAGTTTTGTATTTGGTTTCTAGATTTGTAAACAAATCCAGAACCTTTGAAATATGTTATTGAAAAAAGACCAAGAATAGTATAAACTGTACCATGTGTCCTTTTGTGTCCTTCTGTAGTCCATTTGTGGTTTGTCTTGTCTCACCCCGGCTGATATCACAAAATCCACTGTTTAAATGGTTCCCTATATTGCCCCTATGCCCCTGTAAGGTGTCCTTGGGTGTTATGAAAGGCGGCCCCCCAACATAAATGTATTATTATTATTAAGAAGAACAACTTGGTGTGGAGGGGATGTAGGAAGCAGGAGCAGGTGGGGAGAGAAGGGGCTTCAAGGTTCAAGGTTATTTGTTTTAAATGTGTCTTGGAGATAACGACCAGCTGCACACAATAGAATACAGTATAACACAAAACCAATAAGACGCAAGGTGACATGGCACACCAACAATCAATCATCGTCCAGCCTCAGCTTTGGTATTCTTTCACAACCATGTTATGGGTTTATTAGACTGAGCAAACATAAACATATGTGGTGATCCCACGGGTTCTTGTTTGCAGACAGCGGCGATTGGAGCATCCGTAGGCTGCACAACAGTCCGGCATAGTCAGGTACTAATGTAAACACAAAGCCAGCAAATTCCTGTATCATAATGCAAGATGTTTTTAACAAGCCAAACCACTTTGAAGAAATCATGTGTAACTTAAGTTATGTTGAAAAGAAAGAGCAGTTCTGCCTCTCCCACTGGTGCAAAGTTGCTGGGTGAACTTTGTAATACTAGGTCTCACTGACAGCCTCTTGTTATTAGCCAGCTAATAAATACAACCACATACACAAAGAAAAGCAGCAATTTCAACATGTCCAAGCATCCTGTATCATAGCCATGCTAATAATGTTAGTAATAAACCAAACCGTTTGTAAATCAGTCAAGATTTCAGCACGGCCCCTACACACGGTGGCGTGCGTTGCCGCTTCAACGCTTCTGCCCATTCACTTTGAATGGGGTGACGTCACGATTCGCCGAACTGCATTGTGGGAGCAAAGCGTAGCTTCTCTGGCAGTGCTCGCTGCAAAGGTAGAGCAATGTTCTACTTTTGACGCCTCGACGGAGGCGTCAGCCAATCAAATCATATGCCAGTACAAGCTCTAGCCAATCAAACCGCGTGCTTGTGTATCTGGGGCGGGAGATTCATGTGATTGGTTGTTGGTCGAGTTTCAGCCCCCCCCGCCGGCAAGCGACAATGCACGCCGCCGTGTGTAGGGGCCGTAAGACTAGAGTATTTTTGTGCAGATCACTCACCTTACAACAGCTACCATAACGCGAATCAGAGTAACTGTTGACTGTAGCAAGATGGCGGCCGGTCAGCTACGCTGGAAAATTTCCCATGAGCCATCTAGTGTTTTATATATATCTATGGACAGGCCAACCCAGTCTCATAAAAAAACGTGTAATAACTACGTTGGTCCACAACGTAGGACGTAGTATTTCTACAAAAACGCCTCTGAAATGGTAAGATCCCTACGTTTTTTTTTTTCACCATTCATTCCAATAGCTTGCGTCTGCCACGTGATCTTCACATTTCTCCCTGCAGAAAAAAAAAACATGGCCGAACTTCGTTTTATTCTCGGTGTAAAATGCCTATTTTAAAGTTAGTTTGGCCATTAAAATGCGTTTTGATGTCATTTGATGCGAGAAATATGAGTTGTTATTTCAGATTATGTGTGCAGTAGATGTACATGATCTTTAGTTTGCTAGTTATTACGAAGATTACTTCAGGAAATTGTGTCGATACAACGTTTTCATTGTTACCAAGGTGGTTGCTAGGGACGCTGCTATCGATATTATTTCTGTTATGTGTTGTGTAACAGTTTAATGGTGTAATCTTTATTGCTTCCCCCTTCCCCGTCAATGTATAGTGTTGCTCCACAGCGCAAACGTATTAGTTTAACAAAATCCGCATATACAATTGTGGCATAGATACGTTATTTTCCCCTGTGCAATTCCAGTCTCACATCTCACATCACATCGTCATAAACAAATACCGGAAACAGACCGAAAACACTTTATTCCGAGTGTGCTTGCTTTCTCTTTGGAGGTCATCACATAACGGCATTGTAATACACGGTTTGGCTGCATTAAATATTACATATCTGCCGTAGTTCTCTATTTATAGAGCCCTGATGAGAAGACTTCTAGACAAACATGAGGAACTGCCGCCAACACTGAAAACGTGACATGGATCATTAATATATCAGCAATTAAACAACATCTTACATTTCTTTTCACACAATACGTCTCCTTGCAGTATCAACACTAATTCGGCTGACTGTTATATTTGATCCAATTGGTAGATAGGCTGTATTTACACCATAAAGGTGCACAGCTGATATAAAGGGACACCTAGTGGTTAAAGCATGTTATTGAATTTCATTTTTATTATTAGATATTAATAGGATCCCTATAAAGTATATGCATTACTCGTTATTCTCTACTAATAGTTAATTAAATACTGTATATAATGACTATTTTGCACATCCCTTTCAAGATTTCAAGATTTTCTAACGTTTATTGACATATCATATACACAACTACGGTGTAGTTATGCAATGAATGAAAAACGTTGTGTATAACTTCAGCAATGTTAACTATGTTAAAGCACTTATTTTAACTGATATTATACATAATGTATTATACTCTTATATAAGATGTATGTAGATAGTATAATAAATGTGTAGAATACGACAGTTTAATGGTGGAGGTATACACACACACCCCTAAACCTCCAGGGATGTACACAGTTTAATACTGGCCACTTCTTATTATGGGAAATACGAAAACGTCTTTTAAAACTACAACTCCCAGTAGAGATGTGCCATAGAACATGTTGTGAAACACAATAGCCAGCATGTGTAGTTCTGGGGACGGGGTGGGGAGGGGGGGACGGGGTGGACCCGTTCAAATCCAGTTTGACAGTCTGCCGTGGTTCCATCCCATTTCAAGTGCTGTTCGACGCTCAGCACACTCTCCAATCACAGAGCTTGAGGACTATCACAGGGTTTGTCAAGCGAAGCGGAGAGAATACTTACTTCCGGGTGTAATATTCTGTAAAGCAAATGAGCTGCTCTGACCCTCGGTCCTGACGGACTCCAACTTGTGTTTATTAATCAAACAAATAAATAAACACAAGGATAATTATGTGTTATTGTTGAGTAAATGGAGAATTGCACAGGGGAAAATAACGTATCTATGCCACAATTTTAGATGCGGATTTTGTTAAACTAATACGTTTGCGCTGTGGACCAACACTATACATTGACAGGGAAGGGGGTAGCAATAAAGATAACACCATTTACACAACATAACAGAAATAATATCGAAATAATATCGATAGCAGCGTCCCTAGCAACCACCTTGGTGACAATGAAAACGTTGTTTAGACACAATTTCCTGAAGTAATCTTCATAATAACTAGCAAACTAAAGATCATGTGCATCCACTGCACATATAATCTGAAATAACAACTCATATTTCTCGCATCAAAACGCATTTTAATGGCCAAACTAACTTTAAAATAGGCATTGGAATGAATGGTGAAAAAAAACGTAGGGATCTTACAATTTCAGAGGCGTTTTTGTAGAAATACTACGTCCTACGTTGTGGACCAACGTAGTTATTACACGTTTTTTTGTGAGACTGGGTTGGACAGGCAGGTAGGCCATCCAGTTATTTTAGCCGGGCCGGCTAAAATGATTGGTTGTGCTTTTTACAGCGCTACGGCTTCCACAGATGACATTTTTTTTATGTATTTATTGTCAAAGCACTTAAGATATTCATTGCTATCGGGATGTTAAGAGCATTCCATGGAATATAACAAAAAGTGTTTCTGATGTAAATTACATACCCCACCTTTAAAGGGTAGGTACATTTGAGAAACCGGCTCGAAATACACTTTTTGTTATATTCCATGGAATGCTCTTAACGTCCCGATATCAATGAATATCTTAAGTGCTTTGACAACAAATCCATAAAAAATGTAATCTGTGGAAGCCGTAGTATTGTAAAAAGCACGACCAATCATTTTAGCCGGCTCGGCTAAAATAACTGACTGGCCTACCTGCCTGTCAGCCTTCCATCTGGGCACAAACTTATCTCGTGCCCTCATTGGTCATATGCGCGTTCGTGTGTGTTGGAGGAGAGGCTCTGTAAAGAAGTGGCAGATTTTTTCCGGCTGTGTATTTTCAAATTCCAGCGCACTCGAGCTGGTTTCTCCAAAATTACCTACCCCACCTTTAAGTACAGTACTTGAGTAAATATACTTAGTTACTTCCCACATCTGAATTGAACCGTAGCCTAAAGGGGGCAAAAAGAGTGAATCCAAAGGCCTTTTGAACTGTAATTCTGGTAAATGGGCCAATATCTTGGATTATATATCCGCACTCTTTCTGTTGGTCTCTGAACTGTAAACACATTCTATCTGCAGTGTATCCAGATGTTAACAGTATCTAACCCATGTTAGCCAATCTACCACTGGGGGGCAGCACAGCACCATATTTGACCGTCTAGTCTCAGATCTCCTCCATGCTCTTCCTGCAGAAATGCTAATATCTAAATTATGAGGATTAGATACATTAGACTCTAAGCAATCTGAAAAGAAAACCTTCAAAGACGTTGCTGTTGATTTAATTTTTTTTTGTTATCTTATTAATCAAGGGGCATCATTAGCTTAAACCTTATAAGACTACAACACATTGACTTTCATAAAACAAAGGCAACTTGTTCTAAAAGAAGTGTTTGCTGTTTTATTCAACTATTGTCTCTTTTTTACCGCTTTATTCTCTTGAGTGTAGTGTGGATCCAGAGGGGCTCAGTAGAAGTGGATCTTTTTTTTAATAACAATATGTAATTATCATTTTCCTATTATATATTATAAAACTCTTCACAAACCCAACCAAAGATTTGAACAGGATTTCAGTGATTATTTCCCCCTGGATAAACTTTGCCATGTCTATAAATCAAATTCTAATATCTTCAGGTTCAAGAGTAGTGTCTCATTTGCTCAGGGAGTCTGTTAATCTGATTGGATATGAGCGTTGTCACAGCATTTATGGAGTGGATTGGTATTAGCTTGGTGAACACATATCGAGGCTCACACACTTCTTTGCTGGGCAGTTAAAGCCCCCGCCCCCCCCCCCCACACACACTTTTTTTTGACAAATGAACTGTCCATCATCTCTTCAGCTGCTTCATTAATGAAAACGCAACACATCATGTGACTTTGAGGCAATGTACTGTAAGTAGCATGTGCTAGTGCTAATGGGGATTCTAATACAGACCAAATAAATACATCTAGCTTACTGTGGATCACAGTTTGGAGGCTGTTGCTTGTTTTTGTTAAAGACAGTAAACTGGATTTCATCATGTGAGAATATCTTCAATCAGTACCAGGCAGAAAGAGCAAAGACTCTGCTGTTATTTGTCAATTGCCATATTGGTTTACATTTCAAAATGCAGCGATCTGAAAGTGATTGACTGTGGCTGGTCTGCGCTACAGAGCAACACATATCTGGAGCATTATTAACGCAGCAGACAGCCCAATAACTCAGACAGGACCGCTCCCTCAGCAGATGGGCCGCCCTCACCCACCTCCAAATGAATAATTGATTAGGTACATGGACGTTATCCCAGGGCAGGTCATGATTGCTTAAGCATGCTCACAGCTCGAGGTGGATCCTGGAGATTTGGCTCCAGGCCCGTTTCCCGGATGTCCCCAGATCAGATCCCACTAAAGCAAACATTATGTCCTTGATTACATTTATATATTCTTGAAATGATATCAGTGCAGTTTTTCTGAACTCTCACCTCGAGATTTTTGAATGAAAATATTGGTCTGACCTAAAGGGTAAGCATGCTAAGAGTTGTTGCCTGTGGCTGGATAAAGATGGGGGGCTTAAGTCACTATTCTCAATGAATACCCCCCATGCGGATGTCGTGTTTGTAGCCAGCTAGTTTTTAGCTAACCTCTGTTCAGACAACACACTCTCACTCCATTATAGTCCAGGAGCGACGCTTGGTCAGGGTCCGGTGGCGTGCAGTTGTGACGCTCCTAGGCTCCTTCAGCGTCATAAAGGGACGCAAATAGCTTTCAACTGATGCAATGTATTCCCATCTGCAGCGGGATTTGACGCTTTGACGCTCATGGAAGCACGGCATTCGTTTGTGTCGGCTGCCCTTAAAGGCAATGTGAGCCACCATTCCCATTGGATAACGGAGAATTGTACACCCGGAAGTAAGTATTCCCCTTACTGTTGATTGATTTTACAGTGATATCTGCACTACTCATCGACTCAAAAACACCAGATTATCCTTGTTAATTACACAACATTGATTGGTTTAAATTGTGTGCAATGCTTTTGTATTTTTCCCCTTAGATTCGGAGAAACAAATGTTTTTTCGGAGTAAAGTATGGGAGAAGACACTACACTACGCAGAATCCCCAGCTATCGTTTAGGACTACACCATGTGCTCTGTTAGACAAACCCCGTGATTAGTTCTCAAGCTCTGTGATTGGTTGACCTCCAACTGCATTTCATATAAAAAACGTTTCGTAAAAGATAAAATCATACTTTATTCAGCAGTGCTTGCTTTGAAAGTCATCACATGAATGCATTGTAATAAATGGTTCGGCTGCATTAAATATTTTATACATCTGTCGTAGTTCTTTATTTTTATTTATCTACAGAGATCGGGCTCAGAATAGACCGGAAACTATTCTTTTACCGTTCAGTTTGAATTTCACAATAAAGTTAGTAGTAATATTTTGTTTTGATATTATTGTTTTTTATTAACTACTAGACCGCTGGGTCATGTTAAGACCATATTTTCTGTGTTGATGTGGTTTTTTTCCATCGCTTTTGTGTTACAAATATCAAAACAATAACTAAATATATCCGTCGTAAACTAAACCAGAAACAGCAGTATATTTGATTTTGTTAACACTGTAAACTTGACAGCTTTTTAACCCAAACCACCTACTGGTTAACGCATGTTATTACACGTTTAGAGTAATGCAATGCAGGTAGATTGTGTTGAAAATGCCTTTTTCTTAATGTCTTTTATTATTATTAACTACTTGTTACTTGTTGCTAGGGACGCTGCTATCGATATTATTTCTGTTATGTTGTGTAACTGTTTAATGGTGTTATCTTTATTGCTACCCCCTTCCCCGTCAATGTATAGTGTTGGTCCACAGCGCACATCTAAAATTGTGGCATAGATAGCCTACGTTATTTCCCCCTGTGCAATTCTCCATTTACTCAACTATAACACATACTTATCCCTGTGTTTATTTATTTGTTTGATTAATAAACACAACTTGGAGTCCGTCAGGACCGAGGGTCGGAGCAGCTCATTTGCTTTACAGAATATTACACCCGGAAGTAAGTATTCTCTTCGCTTCGCTTGACAAACCCTGTGATAGTCCTCAAGCTCTGTGATTGGAGAGTGTGCCGAGCGTCGAACAGCACTTGAAATGGGATGGAACCACGGCAGACTGTCCAAAACTGGATTTGAACGGGTCCACCGGGTCCCCCCCTCCCCCACCCCGTCCCCAGAACTACACATGCTGGCTATTGTGTTTCGCAACATGTTCTCTATCTATGGCACGTCTCTACTGGGAGTTGTAGTTTTAAAAGACGTTTAAAGTATTAAAGTATTAAACTGTGTTACATCCCTGGAGGTTTAGGGGATAGGAAACACTCAAATTTAAAACATATAATTAATAAAAGGGTGAAAATGGCTTGTGCCCATAATGGGCAGCATTAATATATATACCCACATGCCAGCTAAGGTCAGAAGAGCTTTATTTAACAGCTGGTCTTATGTTTGTGACCCCTTCTGTTGTTAATTGATAACATTATATTACATTACATTAACTGATAAGCCTGACATATGCACTTGTCAAGGTTCAGAGGCAAATTTAGCAAATATGGCAGGAGCCATCGATCAGCTTAAGTTAAGATATAATTTATTGATCCCAAGTTGGAAACATTTGCGTTACATTAGCATGTGTAACTGTAAATATGCAGTGGTGTTTATTTGTAAATCATTTAGTATAATCACACAAATTCAGTGTTTTATATTTAATAATTCTGTGTTCTTCATTTATTGATTGTTCAATACCTGACAAGGCCGGAGATGAAATATCTACATACATCTTATAAGAGTATAATACATATGTATAATATCAGTTAAAATAAGTGCTTCAACATAGTTAACATTGCTGGAGGTATACACACATATTGATAGATGTCTTGTAATGCACTATTGAGGAACCTGCGACCCAAGTTTTTCATTCATTGCATAACTACACCGTTTGTGAATATGATATGTCAATAAACCTTATAAAATCTTGAAATCTTGAAAGGGATGTGCAAAATAGTCATTATATACAGTCTTTAATTAACTATTAGTAGAGAATAACGAGTAATGAATATACTTTATAGGGATCCTATTAATATCTAATAATAAAAATAATGAAATTCAATAACATGCTTTAACCACTAGGTGTCCCTTTATATCAGCTGTGCACCTTTATGGTGTAAATACAGCCTATCTACCAATTGGATCAAATATAAAAGTCAGCCTAATTAGTGTTGATACTGCAAGGAGACGTATTGTGTGAAAATAAATGTAAGATGTTGTTTAATTGCTGATATATTTATGATCCATGTCACGTGTTCAGTGTTGGCGGCAGTTCCTCATGTTTGTCTAGAAGTCTTCTCATCAGGGCTCTATAAATAGAGAACTACGGCAGATATGTAATATTTAATGTAGCCGAACCGTGTATTACAATTCCGTTATGTGATGACTTTCAAAGAGAAAAGCAAGTACACTCGGAATAAAGTTTTTTTTTTTTTTTTTAAATGTTTTCGGTCTGTTTCCGGTATTTGTTGTTGACGATGTGCTGTGAGATGTGAGACTGGAATTGCACAGGGGAAAATAACGTATCTTTAGATGCGGATTTTGTTAAACTAATACGTTTGCGCTGTGGACCAACACTATACATTGACGGGGAAGGGGGTAGCAATAAAGATAACACCATTAAACAGTTACACAACATAACAGAAATAATATCGATAGCAGCGTCCCTAGCAACCACCTTGGTAACAATGAAAACGTTCTATGGACGCAATTTCCTGAAGTAATCTTCGTAATAAATAGCAAACTAAAGATCATGTACATCCACTGCACACATAATCTAAAATAACAACTCATATTTCTCGCACCAAATTACATCAAAACGCATTTTAATGACCAAACTAACTTTAAAATAGGCATTTTCCACCGAGAATAAAACGAAGTTCGGCCATGTTTTTTTTTCTGCCATTGGAATGAATGGTGAAAAAAAACGGGGTTTGTCAAACAGAGCACATGGTGTAGTCCTAAACGATAGCTGGGGATTCTGGGTAGTGTAGTGTCTTCTGCCATCCTTTACTCCGAAAAAATATTTGTTTCTCCGAATCGAAGGGGAAAAATACAAAAGCATTGCACACAATTTAAACCAATCAATGTTGTGTAATTAACAAGGATAATCTGGTGTTTTTTAGTCGATGAGTAGTGCAGATATCACTGTAAAATCAATCGACAGTAAGGGGAATACTTACTTCCGGGTGTACAATTCTGCGTTATCCAATGGGAATGGTGGCTCACATTGCCTTTAAGGGCAGCCGACACAAACGAATGCCGTGCTTCCATGAGCGTCAAATCCCGCCGCAGATGGGAATACATTGCAATCAGTTGAAAGCTATTTGCGTCCCTTTATGAAGCTGAAGGAGCCTAGGAGCGTCACAACTGCATGCCACGGGACCCTGACCAAACGTCGCTCCTGGACGATTATGGAGTGAGAGTGTGTTGGTTCAGAAGGTACATTGGTCTGTTGCAGAGCCATATAATAGAAGAGTTACGACATCTCCGTTCACTCCAATGGACCACTTTTTTACAGCAATGGCGGATCGTGGAGCCTCTCAATCGTTCCACGGAAGTTAGCGCCAAGGCTAGCAGAGCTGTAGAGTTGCAGCATAATAGACCGTTCGTGACGGACTTTTAAAGGTAAGAAGAAGTTTAAAGATTTATATTGCGGATATTATCAGTACATCTGATTCAAATTAACATGTGTATTAAATGATGTCAGTGGATTACCCCTAAATTAGTAGATTTAGGGAACGTTTACAGATAACAGATTAAGCTAGGATACCGAAGCAAGTTAGCAACACACTTTGAACAGCATTTTAATTGTAAATTCCATTCTCTTAATGTCATTTCGTCCACGTTGTTGAATTAGAGAAGAGGGGCTTCTAAACGGGATTGTATGCGGGGGTGGAGTTAAATATTAGATAAATATAACTTTGGTGCGTGTAAGAGTGAGTGTTTTTAGCAGAGCCATATTGTGTCCTTGTGATTATGTTGATTATTACCTGTCTGTATAATGTTGCAGCTCAGCTGATTTTGGATTGATGGCAAAGGGATCAATCAATCAATCAATGTTTATTTATATAGCCCAATATCACAAATGTTACATTTGTCTCAGTGGTCTTCACAGTGTGTACAGAATATCAGAATGACAATATGACACCCTCTGTCCTTAGACCCTCACATCGTACAAGGAAAAACTTCCGGAGAAAACCCACAGTTTAAAGGGAACATGGGAGAAACCTCAGGGAGAGCAACAGAGGAGGGATCCCTCTCCCAGGATGGACAGACGTGCAATAGATGCCGTGTGTAAATTGAAAAGATAATACATTTGCAACATAGGTAGTCCAAATGTTTGGAAATTCATGTGTGTATAATAGGAAGATGAATCCACGAGGATATCCATCCAGGACCTATGATCCAGGACCACAGCCACGACTCAAGATCCAGGGCTCGCGATCCAGGACACAGGACCACAGGATCATCCATGACTCCGGATCCCGGCGTATATAGACACCAAAATAGGGATAGGGACTTAAGTGAAAACACAAGGTAAGTTTAATACTACTGTTTTATATAAGTAAACACCTTATCTCCCCAAGGCAATTTCCCATCCAATAGTTGTGCTATATAGGTGTGTATAACCCTTTCTCCTGTCTGTTACTCCATCTTTCAGCACAATAACCAGAGGGGGATTCAATGGAGCCTGAATACCTGCACTGAGACCCTCACCCTGCACCCTGAGTCTCAACTCTGTGTTTTTCAAGCCTTTCCCTGTTTTTTTGTATTAAACAAAACATTAAGCTTTCCCAATGGTGTGGTTTTCGCTTTGTGAAAAAGTGCAAATGCAGTGTTTGTATATAATTACATCACATATGTTGTTGCTGTTGGTCGTGAAATTGCTCCTGCTGACTTGAGCCAGACATTTTTTCCTCCACTCCGTGTCAGTGGGGAAGCCGTACATTCGTACTCCTTTCTCTGAGCGATTTGAGCATCCCCAGGCAGCACAGCAAACCATGGTGGCGACTAGGAGGCAGCACAGCAAACCAGGACAACACGGAGGAAAAGGCACCGACAAACTGCATGATATGCTATTCAATGTTTATTGAATTCCATGTATTTGCAATGGATGTTCCTAAAACAACACATTTAACATCATCATCATCATCCTGCTGCTGCTGCTGCTGCTGCTGCTGCTGCTGCTGCTGCTGCTGCTGCTGCTGCTGCTAGTCCTTTGATAGTCACCTGTCGGTCTCCTGTCCTTTCTGAAAGCCATAAAGATGACATTAGTCATTTAGATAACTTGTGTCCTCAATTACCAGGGGATTACTGAAACTACCATGAATTTAAGAAAATGGTAGAAATTAATCTAATCTGAATTTTATAGCATTACTTTAGATCCCCTCCCTCTAAATATATCAATAAACATTAGAAAGTGATGCTCCTGACTACCATACAAGTTTAAGAAGATAATATTGGTTTTAAAGAATTCAAAGCTATAAATAAACAGCAACAGGCTCTTTAACCAAGGCACTGTTAGCCTAACATGTAAACTAGTTGTTCACACTAATCCTAATATTATCACTTAATATTAGCAAATTCTATTTTATTTTGAAAACATATTGATGTAAATACATACACATATCGATTTGTTGTATAAATATTGCAAATCAAAACCTTTATTCACTAATAATTACCAAAAATCGTAGTTCTATCTCCTGTTATCAATGCATTCACATTGCCTGCCATGAACTTCCAGGGAACGATCCTCGTCTACATGAACCACGTGACGATAACCGTTTTTGGACTTCCGTTGTCGTAACTCTTCTATCTATATGGCGCTGGTCTGTTGGGGTGAATAATCACAGACTTCTAAAAACGGTACAGTGATAAGGTTTGCATCCCTTTCTGTCTGATATCACTTTAAGCAGGAACGTTTGAATAACTTGTGCTTCAGATAAGTTTTCCAAATGAATCTCAGATCCGAGTTTTGAACAGAAACCTGTATCAAGCAGGTTTGGTTCCAATTAAAACACTTTTTTCTCATTCTGGCAAAAACCCAGATGCTCTACAACTGCCTCTGCATCTGTCTGTACTGCTCTCTCTGTTCTGATTAAGTTTCCTGTTTCTGCAGAATAAACTAACCTCAATGGAAAAGTTTCATCCAGCAAAAGATGAACAAATGGTGGCGCATCTGTACGGTGAGAGGTGACACCTTGAGATTCTGCTGTATGTGTGTGTCGAGCGGTAAAAAGACATTCTCTCTGCGTCTTTCTCTCACACACACGCACGCACGCACGCACGCACGCACACACACACACACACAGATTATCTCTGTCAGTCATTACAATAAAGGGCATTGTGCTGTTTTGCGAGCTGTTGCAGGAGATAGCATTCTCTGACAGGGCATTTTGAAAAGAAGCTTATACATCTCAACTATCAGAATAGGTTTATAGCCTTGGCGTGTGTCGTTGAGGGGAGGTATTCATAGTGATGGCTTTGAGATGATAAAGACGTGAGTGAGCAGTAATAGATCCCTAAAGGGCTGCATTGTGTCAGTAAGGGTGCATTTTGTACTTTTGGATGTGTGTGCCAGGTGAGGTTTTTCATTTTATTTTTTATCAGGTGTGCTACGGAAGTCCATAGAGACAAAAATAATCTGGTGATCTATTTGCTAAATCTGATCTAAAACGTTTTTTCTCCTGTGTTGATGGCTTCAGAACAGGTGAAAGAAATGTTTTGACAGGTACATTTCATTTTTTTTATCAGGAATTGATTTGAAGCGTTTGTTGTTGTAATACCCAGTTCTTCACAAGACGATGAAGTGCAACACTCCCTCATCATTCTTCTTTTCTACCAAGACGAAAACATTTTTAACAAAAGTGTTTTTTCTAACAGCCTTCTGTTTATTCAGTAAACTTAAGACCCCTGGCTAACATGAGGTGTGATTAGTCAATCGCATAGAGATGTCCCGCCCCTTAGCCTGTCACATACAATGTGTTGCAGCACTAGCCAATGGGAGTGTGAGTCTTACATAGTGATATCACTATATGTTACAGAAGTTAAATAAAGGAGTACAATGGAGGCGTTTCAGGCAGGGGGGGGTGTATGGGAGATATTCTCCCACTGGAGGGAACACAGGGATTTTAATCTTTGCAGGCCATTTACATGCACAAAAACCTATACAACACACTACAGGAAAGGGAAAACCCCCCAAAAATCAGAATGGGGCCCCTTTAAAACAGGTCTGATTATTGCATCAGAGATACATGTTCCTTTTTTAATACGTTTTACAGTGCTATAAAAAAACTTCCCCATTTGCCTCTCATTATTCTGTCACAAAGGTTTGATGACAAAAGATGTCAGCGGTAGGGTGGAGAGTGGATTCTTCCACTTCAAACTAAGGCTCAGACAATGTGGACATGGCTACCACAGTATTGAAGCAGCACTGTTCCATCCTCAGTTGCTGTATTGAAATATACCTTCAAATGTCAGCCTGGTCTTTTCAGTGACAGAGAACTCCTGACACCTCAGAAGATACATATGAATGAGTCTTTCTCTTCCTGTTATCAGTATACTGGGTTCAATGGCTGGCCTCAAGTGGGCTGACAGGTGTGTGTGTGTGTGTGTGTGTGTGTGTGTGTGTGTGTGTGTGTGTGTGTGTGTGTGTGTGTGTGTGTGTGTGTGTGTGTGTGTGTGTGTGTGTGTGTGTGTGTGTGTGTGTGTGTGTGTGTGTGTGTGTGTGTGTGTGTGTGTGTGTGTGTGTGTGTGTGTGTGTGTGTGTGTGCGTTTTCTTTTTTTCTGTGAGTGTGAAAGCAGAGGCATTCTGTGTGGGTTAAACACAAACAAGAGTCAGAGAAAGAACTTGGAAGGATATTGAGTGGTGGGACTGTGTGTGTGTCTTTGATAAAGAGGGAGATTCACACACACACACACACACACACACACACACACACACACACACACACACACACACACACACACACACACACACACACACACACACACACACACACACACACACACACACACACACACACACACACACTTGGCACCAAGCCTACAGGAGTACAGTCTCATTAGTTGTGGTACACCTGGTCACAGTATTTGACTGGTGCTACACTGTCATGTGTATTGGCATCTTCAATTCATAAATGCAACCCGGTAAGACGTGAACATGTGACGATTTACCATGCTGGGAGACGTGAAGATGTCACGATTTCGTCCCTTCAAACGTGACAGTTACACGGGATTGTTAACCAGTGGAGAAATACCCGGAAATGCCAAGCAAATGCTACCCCGACGGTCGGTTGTTATTGTCAATATTAATATAATAATTATTTATTTTTTAATAGTCACACTCGATTACGCCGATTTTCTTGTTGCCCCAGCTGGTTGACACCTCTTTTAGCAGAAACAAAGGCTACATTAATCTATTAAATCGATGTTAATGGACGGGGATTCATAAAAGTCCATTTTATTTTATCTTAATCCAAGCGTGTGGATGTGGAATTAACGGACGTGACGTATGTGCGATTGCGTTGCCAGGCAACAGCTTCGGTTCATGTTAATTTACAAACTCTTCAACTACAACCGTAGTAAAAACATGTTAGAAGGCCTCATGAAATTCTTTAATGTAAATGTAAATGTGAAGGAATGTGTATATAACAAAATACATCCGTCATAAACGAAACCGGAAACAGACGTAGGCAAGATCCTCAGCTCGATGATTGGATGGTTTAGCCGCAATGCATGCTGGGATTTGGTGTTTTTGCGATGTGAAATCTGAAAACATTTTTTAAAAATAAAATAATACTTTATTCCGAGTGTGTTTTCTTTTCTCTTTGAAGGTCATCACATAACGGCATTGTAATACACGGTTCGGCTGCATTAAATATTACATATCTGCCGTAGTTCTCTATTTATAGAGCCCTGCTGAGAAGACTTCTAGACAAACAGGAGAACTGCCGCCAAAACTGAAAACGTGACGTGGATCTGTTGATGAAACCATAAGGAATGGTGCAATATTCCCCAAACACTATACTATCTTTAGGAAGGATCGCAATATACACGGAAGTGGAGTCTTCATTGGCATAAAGGAAGGCTTTACAGCAACAAGGATTGCATCCACAGACACAGAAATTGAAATCATGTGGGTCTTGGTCAAGGTTTCCCAAGCGAGCAAAACATTCTACATTGGTAGCTTCTATAGACCACCAAGTGACCATCACACCAAACTGGATAAGCTTCGGAAATCAATTTCTCTATTGCCTGGTAACGCATCAGAAAAAACAATAATTTTAGGTGGTGACTACAACGCACCTTGTATAGATTGGGAAAATTAACAACCAGGGACAAACAACATAGCCAGGGGTGCACATAACTTTTTTGCCCTGGTTCTCAAAGGAGCACCTGGAGATGTTGCTTGGTGTGCATCCTTAAAATGAGGGGTACTTGACCTTATGAACGGGGGGGGGGAGTGGTGCGCCAGTGAGCATGCAGCAGGGTTACTGTGCGGAACGCATAAAGCAGACCCTTCATGCGATAGCGAGGGGTAGAGCGAGGGATCGCAGATGCCGTCGTACTCGTGGACAGATTAAAACAATTAAACCTAAATGGCTCGCGAATTATACTTTGGCGGCCGTTAATATACCTGGGCGGCCCGCCCAAGTAAAGTCTATGTGTGGGAAACCCTGCTATCTTACCAGTTCATACAACTCGCAAGTATCTCTCTTCTCTCTCTATATCTCTCTCTCTTCTCTCTCTTCTTTCATCTCTCTTTTCTCTCAATGTTGGTGCGCAAATGCGCCTTTTTTCAAATGATCCGGTGCTCATTTTTGGCGGGGAGTGCGCATGCGCACCAGTTATGTGCAACCCTGAACATAGCTCTAAACCAACATGTTTTAGACATAGTCAAAGAATACTCACTAACACAAGTACAACTCGAGCCTACTCGAAAACAGAACATATTAGACTTGATATTCACTTCAAATCAAACGCTCATGCAAAATGTGCAAACAATACCAGGCATATCAGATCATTGTGCTGTCATGATGGACTCTAGTCAACACACTCTCACTCCATAATCGTCCAGGAGCGACGTTTGGTCAGTGTCCGTGGCGTCCAGTTGTGACGCTCCTAGGCTCCTTCAGCTTCATAAAGAGACGCAAATAGCTTTCAACTGATTGCAATGTATTCCCATCTGCGGCGGGATTTAACGCTCATGGAAGCACGGCATTCGTTTGTGTCGGCTGCCCTTAAAGGCAATGTGAGCGTCCATTCTCATTGGATAACGGAGAATTGTACACCCGGAAGTAAGTATTCCCCTTACTGTCGATTGATTTTACAGTGATATCTGCACTACTCATCGACTAAAAAACACCAGATTATCCTTGTTAATTACACAACATTGATTGGTTTAAATTGTGTGCAATGCTTTTGTATTTTCCCCCTTCGATTCGGAGAAATAAATATTTTTTCGGAGTAAAGGATGGCAGAAGACACTACACTACCCAGAATCCCCAGCTATCGTTTGGACTACACCATGTGCTCTGTTTGACAAACCCCGGTTTTTTTCACCATTCATTCCAATGGCTGGCGTCTATGTCACGTGATCTTCAAATTTCTCCCTGCAGAAAAAAAAAACATGGCCGAACTTCGTATTATTCTCGGTGGAAAATGCCTTAGTTAGTTTGGCCATTAAAATGCGTTTTGATGTCATTTGATGCGAGAAATATGAGTTGTTATTTCAGATTATGTGTGCAGTGGATGTACATGATCTTTAGTTTGCTAGTTATTACGAAGATTACTTCAGGAAATTGCGTCCATAGAACGTTTTCATTGTTACCAAGGTGGTTGCTAGGGACGCTGCTATCGATATTATTTCTGTTATGTTGTGTAACTGTTTAATGGTGTTATCTTTATTGCTATCCCCTTCCCCGTCAATGTATAGTGTTGGTCCACAGCGCGAACATATTAGTTTAACAAAATCCGCATCTAAAGATAGCCTACGTTATTTTCCCCTGTGCAATTCCAGTCTCACATCTCACAGCACATCGTCATTAACAAATACCGGAAACAGACCGAAAACATTTAAAAAAAAAAAAATAATACTTTATTCCGAGTGTGCTTGCTTTTCTCTTTGAAAGTCATCACATAATGGCATTGTAATACATGGTTCGGCTGCATTAAATATTACATATCTGCCGTAGTTCTGTATTTATAGAGCCCTGATGAGAAGACTTCTAGACAAACATGAGGAACTGAAAACGTGACGTGGATCATAAATATATCAGCCATTAAACAACATCTTACATTTCTTTTCACACAATGCGTCTCCTTGCAGTATCAACACTAATTCGGCTGACTTTTATATTTGATCCAATTGGTAGATAGGCTGTATTTACACCATAAAGGTGCACAGCTGATATAAAGGGACACCTAGTGGTTAAAGCATGTTATTGAATTTCATTATTTGTATTATTAGATATTAATAGGATCCCTATAAAGTATATTCATTACTCGTTATTCTCTACTAATAGTTAATTAAAGACTGTATATAATGACTATTTTGCACATCCCTTTCAAGATTTCAAGATTTTCTAAGGTTTATTGACACATCATATTCACAAACGGTGTAGTTATGCCATGAATGAAAAACTTGGGTCGCAGGTTCCTCAATAGTGCATTACAAGACATCTATCAATATTTGTGCATACCTCCAGCAATGTTAACTATGTTGAAGCACTTATTTTAACTGATATTATACATAATGTATTATACTCTTATAAGATGTATGTAGATATTTCATCTCCGGCCTTGTCAGGTATTGAACAATCAATAAATAAAGAACATAGAATTGTTAAATATAAAACACAGAATTTGTGTGATTATACTAAATGATTTACAAATAAACACCACTGCATATTTACAACTGTTACACATGCTGATATAACGCAAATGTTCCAACTTAGGATCAATAAAGTATATCTTATCTTAAAGGGCCTGGCGTACACATGCGTGGACTTCACATTGTTGGTCATATGACCACAGTCGTTAATTCTGCTGAACTGGGGTCTCATGGCCACGTATGTGGGCACTTACACTGCCATCTGGTGGTGTCAGAAGAGTACAACACACTATGGTAAAAATTCAAAATGGAGGCAAACACAAAGGATAATTCAAGTGGCAGCTCCAAATACAAACCTCGACAAGGTAAGAAGTCCTATCCTATTTCAAGGCTTTTTCTGATTTAGATATTTATCAAAGCATTGTACGTTTGTCATGATATGCAAATTTGACAACAAATGTGTAAAAATAACAATTTGGTATGCTGCTAAACATGATGTACATGTATGTGTACATCGGGACTTAGGTTGGTCGAAAATGCTAATATGTTAGTAAAAATGTGCACAAGTAAAATAGCTTATAGCTAACTCTGGTGTAGCTAAAAAGCTGTACATTTTCCCGATTAAATAAATAACGATTAAATAACTAAATACATACATACATACATAAATTAGTTGGGTTGAAAATGTTAATATGCTAGTACAAATGTGCCTTGCTATAGCTAATAGCTAGAGTTGTTTATAGCTAACTCTGGTGCAGTTGAAAAGCTGTACATTGTCCCAGTGAAATAAATAACAAATAAATGCATAAATACGTACATATAGAAATGACATTGGTTTGTATTTGATTTGTTCATGTTTTTATTTCTAGAGCGTTTTTCTGTACAAAGAGCATTGGAGCTACTTGGGTTAATTGATGGAGACAACTCAGATTTGGAAGACTTGTCTGACAACGATGATCCCATCCTGGATGCCAATTATCAACCCCCACCACAGGAGCAAAGCAGCAGTGAGGATGAGGATGACAGTAGTGATGATGAGGACCCCATTCCTCAGCCCACTGAGCACAGCAGAGGACGTAAACGTCTCCGTGGTGCAAATAATGGTTAGCCAAGACCCAGTGGATATTTGTTTATTTTAGGCAGGGCCTGATGAAGGTTAGGAAGCTAAATGCTTATTTACAACACTTGTTGACAGGTTCAGGGACAGGGACAGGGACAGATACAGGTTCATCCCGCACTCCCAGACGGCGCCGTCAAACTCAGCAGATCGATGCTGATCGCTCCGATGATGACTCGGAAGAGCCAACACCAGGACCAAGCACTCAGGGACAGCCCAATACAGGTAATTGTTATTATTTTAGCATGCCTTGAGGGTACATTTTCAAATTTCATATAAACGTCCACTCAGATTCTACTACGTTATGCACCAATACACCTCAGTGAATTGCTTGCATGGGTAAAAATATGTAACTTACTTACTTACTATTTTTATTCTGATTCTGGTTGTGCAGGACGTGGGTTGCGCTGGAGGGCTACTCCATTGACGCCAGACCTTGCCCAGTTTGAGCATGAGGACGAAACTGAGCTTGACAGAAATGGCTGGACCCCACTAAACTATTTTGAACAGTATATAGATAGAGATTTGATGAAAATGATTTCAGATTGCTCTAATGCTATGTCACTGTCGAGGAGTGGGGACCCACTCAACACCTCTGTAGATGAGGTTTACCACTTTTTTGGTGCCTGTATTTTGATGTCCTGCATCCGATACCCAACAATCAGGATGTACTGGTCCAAAGCCTTGAGAATCACTGCCATCACTGACAGATTCACGCGTGACAGATTCTTCAGACTGAGGGGATCAATAAAAGTGCTAATTGATGATGATGTGCCAGAAGATCTGAGGAAGAGGGACAAATTCTGGAAGGTGAGGCCTTTTCTGGATCGGATTCTGCAAGGCTGCAAGTCTCAGAATCGACCTGAATGCGCATCTATTGATGAGCAGATGATTCCTTTCACGGGAGCCTGTCCATACAGACAATATCTGCCAATGAAGCCAAACCCAGTTGGCATCAAGAACTTTGTTTGTGCTACAGCAGATGGCATTGTGCTGGACTTTGATCTGTATCAAGGTAAAGGTGCACTGCTTGAGCAGGTCGAAGAAGAAGAGGTGGGCCTGGGGTTGGGAGGCTTAGTCTTGGCTCGTCTGTGTCAAACTCTGCATCGTGGCACGAAAGTGTATTGTGACCGGTTCTTCACAAGCATCCGATGTGTGGAACAAATGGTGAAGAAGGAGATGTACATTACTGGTACAATAATGAAGAACCGACTCGCTGGCGCGAAGGAGAAGCTACCCTCTGACAAGACCATGAAAAACACAGGAAGAGGTACCTCATCAGAACTTTCCACTGAAGACGGAAAGATGTGTCTAGTGAAGTGGTACGACAACAAACCAGTATTGATGATGTCTGTTGTTCATGGCACAGAGCCTGAAGACACCTGCCAGCGCTGGGACAAGAAATTGAAACAATATGTGACTGTCTCGCGACCAAGCATTGTCCGTGAGTACAACCTCAAGATGGGTGGAGTTGATTTGATCGATAGAATGATTAGCTACTATCGCATGAGCGCCCGTACTAAGAAGTGGACGATGCGGATGCTAATGCACTTCACGGATCTGGCTTTAGCCAACAGCTGGCTACTCTACCGCAAAGACCTCGCAATATGTGCTACACCAAAGAAGAGCATCATGCAGTTCCTGGAGTTCCGTACGGAAATGGCTACGACCCTCTTGGCCCAGCATCACGGTCAAGGAAGCGATGCAGACCTCTCTGAACAGTCAGAGGAAGAAGACCACTCAAATCAAGGGAAGAAACGTCCTGTGACGGCAGTGCCCCATGTCTCGGTCCGCAGGAGGGCGAATGCCCATCTCCCAGAGATGATCAGCCTGAAGAACGCGGCGCGCTGCAGGGTAGCAGGCTGCACTGGAAGAACCCGAGTGCGTTGTGTGACCTGCAAAGTGTTCTTGTGCTTGCAAGGCGATCGCAACTGTTACACAGCCTTTCACACATAGGTGTGTACATGTTCCGAAAGAAAAGGGCATTCCTATTTATTTTTTTACATGACCAATGCAACATTTCACATAAGCCATACTGTAACTGTGACTGTCCAAGTTTTTGTGACTGTTTCGTTTTTTCACAATGATGTTCAAAACACATACAATAGTAGCCTGTGGTATTATTAGATGCAACAGTGACAATGCAAAATGCTTTGAATGTTTTATATTTTGTTACAGGCATATGATGTCTTCCTGCAACTGTTTGTAGCGTTTTAAATGAGCCGTACTGTAGTTGTGACAGTCCAAAAGGAGCAAAAATGCAGTGTATTCGTGTTGTTTTTACTCTCAGATGTTCAAAACATGTTGCAAAACATGCAAAAATGATGTGTCTATAAGTTATTAATACATGCAAAAGCAGCCAGGAAAAACTGCTGTGTTCAAGGTGAAAATAAAAAAGTTTTTCACTCTATTACAAAAAGGTGACTTTAATGACTTTTTTGGAAATTCAAAACGAGTGTCCACATATGTGGACATCATTTTTCTCTAAAAGTACATCATGTCAAAAGATGATACTTGGTTTGTATACTTATCAGGTTCCAATAAGCCCAAATAGCAAAGAGAAATAAAAAATGCATATAAAAAAACAGCTCGGGTCTTAGGAGGTTAAGCTGATCGATGGCTACTGCCATATTTGCCTCTGAACCTTGACAAGTGCATGTTTCAGGCTTATCAATTAATGTAATGTAATGTAATGTTATCAATTAACAACAGAAGGGGTCACAAACATAAGACCAGCTGTTAAATAAAGCTCTTCTGACCTTAGCTGGCATGTGTGCCCATTATAGGCACAAGCAATTTTCACCCATTTATTAATTATATGTTTTAAATTTGAGTGTTTCCTATCCCCTAAACCTCCAGGGATGTACACAGTTTAATACTGGTAACTTCTTATTATGGGAAATACGAAAACGTCTTTTAAAACTACAACTCCACGTAGAGACGTGCCATAGATAGAGAACATGTTGCGAAACAGAATAGCCAGCATGTGTAGTGCTGGGGACGGGGTGTGGGAGGGGAGGACGCGGTGGACCCGTTCAAATCCAGTTTTGGACAGTCTGTCGTGGTTCCATCCCATTTCAAGTGCTGTTCGAGGCTCAGCGTAACCCTCGGAGCACACTCTCCAATCACAGAGCTTGAGGACTATCACAGGGTTTGTCAAACAGAGCACATGGTGTAGTCCAAACGATAGCTGGGGATTCTGGGTAGTGTAGTGTCTTCTGCCATCCTTCACTCCGAAAAAATATTTGTTTCTCCGAATCGAAGGGGAAAAATACAAAAGCATTACACACAATTTAAACCAAGCAATGTTGTGTAATTAACAAGGATAAACTGGTGTTTTTTAGTCGATGAGTAGTGCAGATATCACTGTAAAATCAATCAACAGTAAGGGGAATACTTACTTCCGGGTGTACAATTCTCCGTTATCCAATGAGAATGGACGCTCACATTGCCTGTAAGGGCAGCCGACACAAACGAATGCCGTGCTTCCATGAGCGTCAAATCCCGCCGCAGATGGGAATACATTGCAATCAGTTGAAAGCTATTTGCGTCCCTTTATGACGCTGAAGGAGCCTAGGAGCGTCACAACTGCACGCCACGGACACTGACCAAACGTCGCTCCTGGACGATTATGGAGTGAGAGTGTGTTGCTCTAGTATACATCCTGTATATACAAAGAAAGCCCAGAGAAAAAATTACAAATTTTCATTAGCAGACTGGGAAGCCATCCAAACTAAGCTGGAAGTGTTCAGCACAGAATTTTTAGGACAGAAAACCAGGGAACTGTGAATGACAACTGGAATATTCATTTCATTTCATTTCAAACCTTTATTTAACCAGATTGGTCCCATTGAGATCATAGATCTCTTTTTCAAGGGAGACCTGCAGCATATAGGTTCCACATGAAACATAAAACAATAAAGGACATTATACATTATATTTACAGGATACATAGTTATAGACATTTACAAGTGCCCATTGTATCAGCAAGCATTTCATTTAGCCTAGCTTTAAAAACATGCAGAGGAATGAGATTGCTCAGTTTCAATTCTTGCTGAAGATTGTTCCAAGCAAGTGGAGCTGCGCACATAAAAGCTGACTTACCTAAGACAGTCCTTGCTCTTGGCACATCTAACAAGACTACATCATGTGACCTCAGACAATAGCTGCTTGCAACTCTCTGTGTTATCAGAGAGCAGATATAATACGGGAGTTTACTCAACAAAGCTTTATAGATAAACGTGTACCAATGACTGAGCCTCCGTACAGAGAGTGATGGTAAACCTGCCTTGGCATACAGGGTACAGTGATGTGTAAGCGCTTTACAATTTGTGACAAATCTCAGAGCACTGTGATACGCAGCATCCAATTTGCTCAGGTAATTGGCAGGTGCATTCATATAGACCAGATCCCCATAGTCCAGCACAGGTAAAAAGGTCACAGTGACTAGCCTTTTCCTGGCCTCAAGCGAGAAACAGGACTTGTTTCTGAAAAAGAAACCTAGCCTAACCCTCAGTTTTTTAAGCAGGTTATTGACATGAAGTTTAAAAGAGAGACAATCATCAAGCCAGATACCAAGGTATTTGTAACAGGCAACAACTTCAAGTTTTGTTCCTTGCGTAGTTACAATATCTAGAACAGGCTCTGGTGTCTTTTTAGCTTTTGAAAAGAGCATTACCTTGGTTTTATCCACATTTAAAAGAAGCTTTAATTCAGAGAGCTGAGTCTGAATAATGTTAAAAACAGCTTGTAATTTAACAACAGCCTCCTGAATGGAGGGACCTGCACAATACATCACAGTATCATCCGCATAAAAATGTAAAGTAGCTTCATCCACATTATCACCTACACTATTAATATATATGGAGAATAAAAGTGGTCCTAAAACAGAACCTTGTGGTACACCATTAGAAATGTTTAACCATTCAGAAGACAGTCCATCAAAATGAACACATTGGGACCTTTCAGAGAGGTAGTTCACAAACCACCCCACTGCAAGGCTGGATAGGCCAATACTGAGTAGCCTCTGCTTTAAAATGCGATGATCAACGGTGTCAAATGCTTTGGAAAGGTCAATAAACAGAGCTGCACAACTCTGCTTATTATCTAAAATAGTAGTAATGTCATTTACCACTTTCATTGTCGCAGTGATGGTGCTGTGTTTCTTTCTGAAGCCTGACTGATGATTAGACAGGATATCATTTATACATAAAAACTCCTTTACTTGTTCACTCACTAAGCGTTCGAGCACCTTAGCCAGAACTGACAATTTAGAGATTGGCCTATAGTTATTTAAAATAGTTGCCTCCCCTCCTTTCAGTAAAGGCAAGACATAAGCAGACTTCCATACTTTTGGAATTGTATTCGTGCTGAGGGAGAGGTTAAAAAGAGAAGTAAGAGGTGGAGCAATAAAATCTGCAGCTATCTTTAAAAAGAAAGGTTCTACATTGTCCGGGCCAGCCGGTTTCCTAGGATCTAACTTGGATAATGCTTCATGAACAATACCAACAGTTAAAGGAGTAAAACAGAAAGGGTTTTCCAGACCACATTGTTCAGAGTCAAGGATTGGAGCGTTCACAGGAGCCACACAGCCAAACAGAGAGCCACAAGACACAAAATGCTCATTAAAGCAATTTAGCATAGTAGCCCTGTCTGATATAGTGCCAGATGCTGTGGTAAGGCACGGAGGTAGCTCATTTGGGATATCACCAGTGGAAATCGATTTTATGGCTTTCCAAAATTTCCTAGGATTATTCAGGTTTTCTGTGGTAACCGACAAATAGTACTTTGATTTAGCACTTTTTACTTGAGATGTGAAGCTATTTCTTAGCTGCCTAAAACGTAGCCATTCTACCTCTGAGCCTGATTTCCTAGCCTTAGCCCAAGCATTATTTCTCTCATGAAGGAGACTGGACAGCTCAGCAGAAAACCAGGGATTGTTTCGTCCCTTCACTCTAAATTTACGCAGAGGTGCATGTCTATCTATAATTTTCATAAAACCAAGATAAAAATAAGACCATGCAGTTTCTACATCAGCACACAAATTGATTCTACCCCAATCAAAATCAAACAGATCATGTAAAAAACCCTGCTCCACAAAGTGTTTTTTGTCTCTCTTTGTGATGACACGTGGTTTAACCTTTTGGACCTTAGTGTCCCTAATTGTGGCCACAACACAGTGGTCACTCACATCATTAGCAAATACTCCCACAGATGAGTATTTATGTGGAACATTTGTTAAAATTAGATCAATTAAGGAGGATTTATTTGGGGACTTAATATTTGGGCGAGTAGGACTGTCTATAATCTGGGTAAAATTCAAAGAGGTACACAGGTTTTTAAAATCCTCTGACACAGAAGTTAACCAGTCCCAATTAAAATCACCAAGCAGCACTATTTCCTTGTAGGAAAGTTGCGATAACAGTTTTGCCAAAGACGATAAAGAGTCCTTGACAGCCGAAGGGGCCCTGTAGCAGCCCACCACCATGAGCTGTTGACCCTTTGTTACCTCAATATTCACGGCTAAAAATTCTAGCTGTTTACTAACAGATTTGGAAACCATATTAGTTACATAAAACTTATTTTTCACATAAATGGCAACGCCACCACCTTTTTTAGGCCGGTCAGTACGATATACACTGTAACCATTTATGTAAATGTCAGAGGCCAAAATGGATTTATCTAGCCACGTTTCTGATAAGACAATGACATCAGCATCAGTCGAACTCGCCCAAATACGGACAAAATCTAATTTAGGTAACAGACTACGTACATTTAAATGAATTAAACCTAGCCCAGATCTAGATATATAATCAGCAGGAGTAGCTATTTGACTAATACTGCTAGGTGGACCTGGATTTGGCTGTACATTTCCTGATAGTAACAACAATAAAAATACCAAGCACCTTTTCCTCTTAATCAACACACATACATTGTCAGCTGATCTAGAGTCACCAGCAAACTTCGCGAAAGTGAGATTAGAGTTTAAAAAACAATTCTGAAGGACCATCGTGGCAGGCATGTGAGAAAGACAAACATTTTCCGAAATGAATGTCCGCGACAGTGCAACCAGCAATTGTTTGTGCAACACCTCCGAAACTGTACAGGGGATGTCCACTGCGGGCGGCAGAACATACCCGAATCCAGTAGATTGTTCAGGACGACTAGCGATCTTCTCCTTGTCCAGCACAGCCAAGAAAAGGCACAGCAGAAACACGACACCCGCCATTCTCCCAGTCCAGCACAACAGTAACCACGCTGTTCCCGGAGCAAGGTGGAACCAGGCTTCAGCTATAGCAGCACAGCAGAGTAGAGAAGGTAATCCCACCGCGTTACACCGGCTATTTAATCCACTTTACATCTCCGCCGGTAGCACAGGCGCGGAGAGGAGCGGCGATACGCGGTGTGAGGAGCGGCGAGAGGAGCAGCAAGAGGAGCGGCAAGAGGAGCGGCGATACGCGGTGTGAGGAGCGGCGAGAAGGGCGGCGAGAGGAGAGCCGGGACCACACTTCCGACTCTTTAACTCTGCAAGAGTTGCTCCCTCTCGTGCTAAATCCACTCGGCGGGCAAAAGTAGGATCCCAGAAGTGATTCGCCCAGTGTGGAGTGGCTCCTGAAACCCTTCCCGACAAGCCTTTAGTGGAACTCGGATCCGCTGTGGTGGATGAGGTTGAACGTGGCTCACATCCGGAACTCAGCAAAGGTGGATCACGTCTCAGCGCTGACGGCGTGTAACCTGTTCCTCAGGTGAGCAGCGAGCAGCTGTGAACGAGCAGCGAGCAGCTGTGAACGAGCAGCGAGCAGCTGATTCTGAAATATGCTGTTTTCACAGATAGATAAGCATATCAACCAAAAGAACCTTCGCAGTGCACACTGGGACTATATCGAAAACACATTCACCCAGAGTCTTGCTGAAAACAATACCAGACTATTCTGGAAATATGTCAAAGAGTGTGGAGCAGACAACATTGGAATGTCCCCTATTCGAGAGGGTGAAGACCTCTACAGTAGCAGCAAAGACGAGGCTGAACTCCTCAACAAACAATTTAAATCTGTGTTTACTAAGGATGATGGTATCATCTATACCTCTATATCAGGAGATCCAGCCCCGCAAATAGAAGACCTGATCATCACGACTGAAGGAGTGACCAAACTACTGGCAAATATTAAGATCAACAAGGCTAGCGGCCCAGATGGTCTACCCAATCGTATACTGAAAATGCTGGCCCCCCAAATAGGCCCACTGCTCAAGTGCGTAATGACGCAGTCACTGCAAACAGGAAATCTACCCGATGACTGGCTGCAGGCAAATGTTACGCCTTGTGAAGCTGACAATTGAGCGGCCCAGACCAAGCAAGGAGGCAGAGGCAGCACGTCCCAAATATAACCCGGTGTGGGCATTTATTACAGCATGAACACAATACACACAGCCTCAATCCCGCTGCTGTTCACGTGGGCACAGCCTGCAGCCACCGGGATCTCACACACACTACCAGCCTCCAAACAGACAGGGCAACAGACCCTAAATACACACACTAATCAGCAATTCGACACAGGTGGGGGGGGGGGAGGAGACAACACAGGGCACCAGGTGCACACGATCAACAGCCACAGACATGGGGGAAGGGGAAAACTTTTAACATGAAACCAGGAAACAGAGACAGACAAACTAGTTACAAAAATTACATATATTCCCATGCTTCCTGTGCAATGTTTGTAGCGCTATATTACCCGTAACGGAGGACGAGATCTATGGGCCCAGAGATCACCTCCGTTACACGCCTATATTCAAGAAAGGGGACCGGCACACAGCCGCAAATTACAGACCAGTTTCCGTGACAGTAGTATGTTGTAAACTCCTGGAACACATAATTTACAAACACCTGTTGAATCACCTGGAAAGGCATAATGTCCTCACCCCGTTCCAGCATGAATTTCGACAAAACCATTCATGTGAAACTCAACTCCTAGTCACAATGCATGACCTGGCAAAATATCATGACCAGAAATTGCAAGTCGATGTGGCAATCCTTGATTTCTCAAAGGCTTTTGACACGGTTCCACATAAGCGCCTGTTGCTAAAGCTGGCCCACATGGGTATAACCGGCCCAAGACTTGATTGGACCACAACCTTTCTTCTGCAAAGGAGCCAACAAGAAGAACAAGAAGAAGAAGGGGTGAAATCAAGTACAGTTCACGTTGACTCTGGTGTCCCACAAGGCACTGTGCTGGGTCCATTGCTTTTCTTATGCTACATTATTGACCTGCCGTCACATGTAGCATCTACAGTGCGGTTATTCGTGGATGACTGCCTGCTCTACAGGCCTATTAAAAATGGAAGTGACCAAGAAGACCTACAGGGTGACCTGACTAGACTTCAGGAATGGGCTAACACTTGGGGAATGTGCTTTAATACTAGTAAATTCTACGTCCTACGAACAAGCAGATCAACAAACCCGCACATTAAAAACTATACTCTATGTGGCCAGGTGTTAAAAGAGGTGACCCATGTAAAGAAATATTTGTATGTATTCAGGTTAGTAAACTATCAAGATGCTTAAAAAGGGGAAATGATTTGTGTAGAAAACTGGGCTGGTTTTGGGCCTGCTAACATGTGGTTTTGTGAGGACAAAGGAAGAGGGGGAAGGTGTGGAGTTGACATAGTCATCTCAGATCCCTGTGATAAGGAAGCTGAGCCACTGGGATTGGGGACTTAAGATGTGGGGTGTTGATGATAATTTGGGCAACCAATCACTGGTCTGGAAGGGAGGCGCAGATAACTCCTCCTTGGGTCAGCGAGGGATATAGACAGAAACCCCGCTGTGTTCGGCCTCTTTCTCCTCTGGCTGGCTGGCTGGCTGGCTGGCTGGCTGGCTGGCTGGCTGGCTGGCTGGCTCACGTGAGTATCAGGTAAATGTGGGATCCCACAGAACTGTATGTAATTTGTACTGTATTGATTGTACTTGATTGTATTGCATTGTATATTACCATTAAAGTGGATTATTGTTAAACGGTTACTTGTTTGCTATGGGTTTCCTTCCTGTAAGATAACGGCTATGTTCTAGGAACGCGAGGAGGTTTAAGAAAGCGGACAAGTGGTCCACACAAATCTCCTAACAAATGGTGATCTCCGACGTTTCCAAGTAGACAGGGCTGTGGAAGGATTCTGACGGCCAGACTGGGTCAGGAACAAACGCTTTCAAACACCTCAGACAATCGGCAGGGCCCTGCAACGACAACACGAAAGGTACCACGGACACCTGTTATGAAAATCAAATGTCTGTGATTGGCTATATCTAAAACATTAGGATTGTCTGTAGGCGTTTTACGGTGTTTTTTGATTTTTTAAAAACAAAAGGTTTAAATGGAATATACGATGCATATTGTACCATGTTAGGAAAGTTATATATAACACGTGAACGTTGATCGCAAGGTATAGAGAGTCCTGCGTGACGATAAATAAAGGCAGTTTGCGTGGATCTCAGGTATTTTAGTCCTGAAGTGACGTAGGAGCGGTGCAGTTCGTGAGTTTTGGGTGTAAGTCCCAGACGACGGAACCTGGATGGTCGATATTTAAGATCGATTCGCCGTTTATAACTGGGGGTAAAATAGCAGTCTGAGACCAAATAAGCGAAAGTGTCAGTTGGACTGCTATTCTGTTAAATCCTGGGGAGAGAACGCTAACGTCACCGACATTGTGATGAGATCGGCTCTCGTTTCCCCTTGTCTGTAAACATTGATTTGAAAAGCAAACGTGTGGTAAAGGGCTCGCTGAAACCTGGGCGTTTAAGCTCCATGGGGCGGTCACATTCCTTATGCGTGTTGAAGCACCGTCCGTGGTTTTGGTCTGCCTGTTGAAATAAACACCACATTACAAAGCCGGACAAAATGTACGGGGAATAAATCTGTGTGATTTTTACCTGAAATACTTCTGCGACCAAAGCACTCAGAAGAGTGAAGCTCATTTGTGGTCGGCTGCTGCCATCTAGTGGCTGAAAGGGGGTAACACCCTTACAAGTTCACCAAAGTACATTGCTGCTCGGTATTGAAGAAGGGAACCACGTTAATAGTAGCGACGACAATAGCCTAGTATATTAATACAAGTGAACACATATTTAATTAAGTCAGATAAAAAAACGAAGTCAAAATGGAACATCAGAAAAGTATAGACAATTCTGAAATCCCAGGGAGTTACAGGGAGCAATGGGAACAGATTAAGAGATTGATTTTGAGTGGAGTCAAACAGGGAGCTAAGGAAAAGGCTTGTAATGATCTCCGTTTCCTACACGATAAGATGATAACAGAGAATAGAGTGGAGGAAGATGACACCGTCGGTAATTTGGGCACAGCATTGAATCTATATGAAAGACAGATTGTAAAGCAACTTGCACACCTAAACGAACAGAAGCCCAGATGGTTTGCCCGTAGCAAATGGAACAAACAAATACAAGAACTAGATAGATTGAGGAGGATTTGTCACAATGCTGCCCTGGCAATGATTGGGATTTATGTTCCTCCCGTCACAGACGAAAATCTCCCGGGTGCAATGGCAATCCAAAGCCCCATAGAAACACATGAAGATAAAGACACGAAGGTGCCTACAGATGGTGACATTTTTGCCTATATAGCGGAACGGGTCGAATATTATACAACAATGCAAAATAAGGGTGTCTCTAACTCAGAACACAAATCTCAAACGGGGCCCATACAAAACCCAGCAATTCCCACCCGCTCCTCTCTCCTTTACCCGAATTTAGGTACTCTGATTACACAGCCCCCTCCCCCTTATTCTCTACCCGACGAAAGCGCAAATAAATTGCAAATGACAGTAACAGATGTATCGGACACGGAAGGAGAGGAGACTGCCATAAGCGGGGGGAATTATAGGATGGTGGGCACGGTAGCGTTGAGTCCGTTAAGGGGCGTCCCTACTCCAAAGAAAAGAGTACATGTTACAGAAACACAAGTTTCCTCCCCGTTAGACGGACTACACAGCGCACACACCACGCGGAGGCCTAGTTTTAACACAGGACAGGGGGTGGTTCCCCCGAGAGGGGACAGTCAACCTGATAGGGAGCTCACCTCAGAACAATTGACTTCCCTTCTAACAGATCTTACAAAGAGCCACTCAGGCGCTACACAGGGAGAAATAAAATACGTAACTGACCTCCTAGATGAGAGGGAAATACGAGAAAAACGGTGCTATGAACAACAGATTCAAGATAGACGTAAGGAGGAAGTCAGGGGACAGGAACGAAGCGTATATGAGGGTTCGGGAGAAGATAGAGAGGAAATTAGGGAAAGGAGAGACCAGCACACAGGAGTACTCAGGCGCGTTGAGGAGGGGGAGAAAGGTGATCCTTTTCAGAACAGATCACGCCAAACATCGACGTCTTATTACCCAGGCGCTGGGGGGGGGGCGTCGGGACATGAAAGTGAGGAAGAGACAGCAGACCACAGAAGTGGGGGAAGGTCAGCTGGCCATAAAAGAGATAGGGAAACAGCAGGTCATAAAACTGAGGGGTTTTACAATGGAGCAGGAGGCCAGGGTCATAAAGACAGCTGTCAGGACACCTTTCAGCAGGAACAAACAGGACATGAAAGTGAGGAAGACAGCAGGGGGGCGAGATGCAAAGTTAAGCTGATATCTCTGACAGGAACAATCAGTGAACGACTGGGAGTAGGGCAGGTCCTTTCAATGCCCCGTAACAGATTGAGGTCTCAACACACCCCAGAAGACCCCACCGAACATGCTTTTATTGCTCCAGTATTACAAGCGCCTTTAGTGGCCGTGCAAAGCGGGAAAACGGCTTATCATCCTTTCACACTAGGGGACATACATGCGCTGATCGATAAAATGCCGTTGCCTACTGAGGGAGGAAGACCTTTTTTGGTTTCAAATTAAAGTAGAGTTTAAGGATGAAGTAAGCAGGACTTCAACTGGCCAAAAGACATTTTAAAGTTTAATATTCTTGGTTAGCAAACAAGACATCTGATTATTATGTCACACGTGATAATCTTGTTATAGAAACTAGCTTAAAATATTGGAGAAAATATGTAGATGTTCTTTCGTGGTGTGTGGAATATGTGATGCTGGAAACATGTACGTTTTTCAATGTATAGGAGAAAATGGTTTCCTGAAAGAGTTATGTTGGGTACATATGTAGCAATGGATGAAACAATTTTTAGAGTGGGTTTTTGTAATATCATTTGTAGACATCAATTAGGTTGTTTAGATGGCATTTAACAATTAAGACAGATAGTATGATTACAAAGAGTCAGAGTGGAAAGGGTTGGATTTATTTAACCTCAGTGTGCTAGATTTTTTATAGGTAATGCGTCCCGAGACCTGGACTCCCCCTCTGAGTTAGAAAAGGCTACGGTCCCGACCCTCCAAGCAGACAAAAGACCTAACCCAACAGGAAACTCCTCCTTCTCCATCGAACAGACAGAGAACCAGAGCTGAAACGACAACAACAAGACCGCAGCCAGAACTATCTCCGCCTGTGGCATCCAGAACCAGACAGCATGCTGACGGGCAGAAATCTACGCTCATCAGTCCCTCAGACAGGACCATGAAGTTCCAAGCTGAGCACAAGAGCAAAGTGTGGGAGATGAGAGCAGAATCTGCCCTCCATAAAAACAGCAGAGAGACTGTAAAGGAGGGGATAAAATGCAAAGCAGTGCAAGAACATTGGCATGAGGGCGCATGCAGATGTAACTGGGCCAATGGCTGACAGCGGATGAAGTTACAGCGGATGGACTGAAGAGAACACAGAATCAGAGGAGTTGGCATGGTCGATTAGAAGTGAGGAGGCCGGGGTCACGGCTTGAGAAAACCAGAGGAGGAGAAAAGGAAAACGGGAATGAGTGAGTTTACACATAAACACACTTATTCACAAAACGCACATTTAAAGCATAAATACGTAAAGACAGAAAGATTTATTAAAATAAAAATAGCAGTAGACTATTAGGGTAAAATGAGAACACACTGAGGGTTCAGAGTACAACCATACTCTTCAATCTTTTCGTCAGGTTAACAAAATATTCTTTGACATTTTTTATTCACGTGTGAATAAAGTAGTGGGATAGTTTTAGGAACCACTCTATAAGACAAATCTTTATCTGTATGGATAATGTTAAAGGGAGAGCTGGTGCCAAGCCAGATATAGTATTCCAATCTAAATAATTGATTTCACCATTGTAGCATAGTTATTACCATGGGAAATATGAAATGACTTCTGTTTTTAAATCCTTGATAAAGGAGGGAGGAATGGTTGCATGTTCGGACATCCAGGGTTCCACACACTGCTAAAGAGTTTAACATTGGTTTTTAGGTGGACCAGAATTGATGACATGTGGTTGTTATACCATTGTTATCGTGAACAAAACATAAATAAGGACATAGTATCTGCTTGAAGATGAATGGATTTCATATCCTAGAGGGGATTAGTTATTGTGAAGACTCCACAAGGTATCTACTAATGTATTGTAAAGAACTTGAATTGACTTGATAAATAAGTGAAGATAAGAAGATGTATGGACCATAAATTAGTCAATTGGTAAATAAAAATAGCGGAAAAGAGGGGAACTATTAAAGGGAAGTGAAAAATCAGTCTAATACACACTGATACAAAAAAGGGGGGGGGCATGAAGGAAGTATGCACTGGATTTTTTATTCGTGTGTGAATTTGGTAGTGTTTTAATTTGTTACAGTATTGATCAGTTCAAAGGGAGAGTTTTAGTAACAGCTCTATAAGATCAGATAAATATTTATTTATATAGGTCATGTTGAAGGGAAAGCTGGTTCTAAACAAAATATAGTATTTCAATTTGAGGTACTGGTTTCATGTTCAGACACCCAGAGTTCCACGCACTGTGAAAGAGGGTAACATTGTTCTTTAAGTGCACCAGAATTGAAGATAAATTGATAGAATGAGTTATGGAATAAATAGCAGAGCTTTACAGATCCTAGTAATGTTTTGACACAAGATAGTGAGGTACACATATTTCTGAAATAGATCTATTAGTCATTTTAATACTAATTAGGTGTAAATGAATTGCAGTAATAGTAATAGTACAATAAGGAAGTGACATTTTTTTGGCTAGACACTTTTCAGGGAATGTGGGAAACAGCAAGGAGGGGTTGGAGATATCTTGAACATTATAGTTGTAATTGTGAATTAATAAGTGATGGCGCTCCATATATACAGATTTGTATAGACGGAGGATGCTGGCCTGTGCTGGAACATCAAAGTCTCTGCAGAGCACAACACATGGCCAAAAAGACTGAGACCAACTGACCGACAGGGTAACTTGGGAAGGCACTGTCAATGACTGACTCTGAGGTGTACCTGACCAAACCTGACTTTACAACCTGACAGTGTGAGTGTGAGTGTGTGTATGTCTGCACCTGATCAGTGCAACTGCATGATTTGAAATGATGACTAATCAAGCATGTTTTGGACTAACACATTATTTTTGTGTGATAATAATGTGTGAAATGAGAGCTTTCCTAACATTGCACAAAAGGGGAAACCGTATCTAATCTGGTTGAGGATGTTTCACTCCCACAGGAGGTGGCTGTTTGCAGAATGTGAAACTCAAACTAGGAAATTTGGAATTCTGTTTCTTTTAGGACTGAATGATGGAGAGAAACACTCTCAAGTGTTTACTGGGAAAAATGTTTGGTATTGTCTTATAATCCATTATGACCTGAAGGTTTTCTTCCCATACAGGTTTTTGTTTACACATGAGAGAATGTGTAAAAAAGGGGGAGTGTAAACTTTACAATGTACATTTTTCATTTAGGGACTGAAAGGAACCTGCTGCCCAACTCCATTGTTCAATCTGACCATTGATTGACAGTTTTAGAATTGACCTGCTCCATATTTGGGGATAAGAGGCTGTTTGATGAATGTTGACATGTCTCTAGTATTGATTGAGTTATAGCAGGTAACACAGGTAGAGAATCAGTGGCCAAGGGGCTGCCAGAGAGATGTAAGTCCAGAATGGAATACTGGAGAGGCTGACCGGTGAGTAATGTGTCAACTAATGTTTCAACAGGTATTAAAGTAACTGAGGTTTGAAATGTAGAAAGAACATATTTACAGTTAAGCTAAAACATAGTAATGTAATGAGACACAATGTGATTTGGACAACATCATGTAACTAGTCTGGTAAAGAAGTAAAAGCCATAGACTTGATTGTTTAGGTCATTATGGGGATATACATTTCATCTACATTTAGAAAGACATTTGATGACAGTTGGTGGGAATTCTGTATTCATTTTTTCAGTGGGATAATATCTAAGCACTGACGGGTAGAAGCAGTATCACCAGGAAGCCATTCACTTTGTTAGTATTGTGATTTTGGTTGTTTTTGAATCCATAAGATTAGTGTGTTTCTTTACCAGAAACATTAGCAGTTCAAATCATATTTTTAGATTTTTAATGGGATCTCAGGGATTTCATTTAAAAATAAATACAGATGCTTGTCAGAAATTCAGAGCTATTGAAATATGTTATTTAGTTTACCTAAAGATGTTGGGGTTCTTATTTAGTGGGCACAGTCCAAGATTCTGAAGCAGCACAATTAATTTAGAAAACCTGTGCACACACGTCTGTTGTTTTAAGATACCCCACCAACAGGCTCCAAGTTGCCACGCACTGGTGGGTTAAACAGCCGAGGGCCCCAGAGCCCGGAGCGTAGGCTTGAGGGATTTGTATCAGATTTCTCCACACAGGTTGTTGATGCCAAAAGGGGGACAACTGGTACCACTGTGCGGAGCCAGTGTGCGGCGGGGGAAAACACCTGCGAGGACCCTAGACGACATCAGGACGGATCGGGCTCTCATCAGGGAGGTCGACTCGGAGGCTGTCATCAGCGGATTGGAGGAGAAGGACATCCATCATCCATCCAGCAGTCGTCCCGGGAGGCATCATCATCGGACCGGAGAAGGAAGATCGGGAGGACATCTATTCAGCATCGACTCGGAAGCCGCCATCAGCGGATCAGAGGGGACAAAGACACGGCAAGCCAGGACGGCACAGGGGACTCCACTCTCCGCTGAAACAGGAGTGTGGGTTAAGTGCAACAAGACGGTGTATGGAGCCAGCCAGGCCTGCCAAGCTATGGGCAGCCTCTACCATGACAGCTGCTTCACCTGCAGCGCCTGTAGTCGAAGGCTGAGAGGGAAGGCGTTCTACTATGACGCAGGAAGGGTTTTCTGTGAAGAGGACTTTCTGTACTCTGGGTTCCAGCAGTCTGCAGACAAGTGCAACGCAGGTGGACATCTAATCATGGACATGCAGGCCGGCAGGCCCTGGGGAAGTCTTACCGCCCCGGTTGCTTCCGCTGCGTCATCTGCAACGAGAGCCTGGACGGAGTGCCCTTCACTGTGGACACTGAGAATAAAAAGTATGGAGACTCAGCAGACAAGGATGCAGTTTTTTGCAAGTGCCTTGTGTAAATTGCACTCTCTTTTTTAAGAGTGCAAAAGAGGGAATTGTAAAGAAATATTTGTATGTATTCAGGTTAGTAAACTATCAAGATGCTTAAAAAGGGAAAATGATTTGTGTAGAAAACTGGGCTGGTTTTGGGCCTGCTAACATGTGGTTTTGTGAGGACAAAGGAAGAGGGGGAAGGTGTGGAGTTGACATAGTCATCTCAGATCCCTGTGATAAGGAAGCTGAGCCACTGGGATTGGGGACTTAAGATGTGGGGTGTTGATGATAATTTGGGCAACCAATCACTGGTCTGGAAGGGAGGCGCAGATAACTCCTCCTTGGGTCAGCGAGGGATATAGACAGAAACCCCGCTGTGTTCGGTCTCTTTCTCCTCTGGCTGGCTGGCTGGCTGGCTGGCTCACGTGAGTATCAGGTAAATGTGGGATCCCACAGAACTGTATGTAATTTGTACTGTATTGATTGTACTTGATTGTATTGCATTGTATATTACCATTAAAGTGGATTATTGTTAAACGGTTACTTGTTTGCTATGGGTTTCCTTCCTGTAAGATAACGGCTATGTTCTAGGAACGCGAGGAGGTTTAAGAAAGCGGACAAGTGGTCCACACAAATCTCCTAACACCCACCAGCCTTATCTTGGGGTAGAAATCCATAACATTGGCCAAATTGTAACACAGGCAAACCGTTCGCTCGGCTTCCTACGCCGGAACCTGCGACGCTGTCCCCAGAAACTGAAGTGTGGTTCTCTTCTTCAAGATTGTCCATAACATCTTAAAAAGAAAGAATGCTAACTAGGTAACATAAGATAAGAATAAACCAGTTTAAATGATTTTGTTATTGGTTGTGATCATATTCTAAAGATGTTTGGATCATTGAAAAGTATACAGCTCCCTTTCATATGAGTGTTGAGAGCTGTATCCATAAATTCATTTCGTGCTCAAAGTGCACCAGATTAATGCATTTCACTTCAACATTTTAAAAAACATCTTCCCGGGGGAGCATGCCTCCGGACCTAGAGGAGGTGAGGACCCCCCCTAGAGGAGGCGAGGCCCGTCCACCCTCAAATAAAGCAGGTTAAAATAATTAAATTGAATTCATGTTATTTTAGTAAACACTAAAAACGGGTCCCACAGACCCAAACAGCACACAAAGGTTAAAGGTAGCATATAATAATGTTAAAATGTGCTAAATATATACACTGCAAAAAACAAAAAAAGAGGAGTAAAAGTAGCCCCTGACTTGTTTTATTTTTTGAAAGTAGCCCTCACCCTAAACAAGGTTGGTGACCCCTGTCCTGCACCCTACAACTCTAATGACTCTTCTATGAAGGTAGATATGGTGCAAAATCTGAGAGCGTGTAAAACCTGATGTGAGCACTTGCAGAAAAAAAATCTGAGCTTGTGTGCATAGATTTACACTTGTATAAAATATCCACATAACTGTGAACCAAATGTACACTTGTATAAAATATCCACGTAACTGTGAACCAAATTTGAAGTCACAGAAGAAAAAAAAAAGTTTTGTAGCTTGTAGAAAAAAAATGAACTTAGTGATGAAATGTTCACTTGCAGAAAAATATATATATCTTTTAAATATATTTTCCATTACAACTGCAACTTGGTTATTACAACATCTCAAATCAGTCATTACAACTTGACGAATCTGCTCTGTGGCAGTATAAATCGATGAATCTGCGGTCTTGACTTTTGCTACACTTCTTGCGATAAATGTGTCGCAAAAGTCATTTTCACCTGTAGATGTGGGGGAGGGAGGGGGGTTGGAGCGAAGGGGAGGAGCTATCAGAAGGACGAGGCTCGGGTGACTGGAGACTGCGGGGCTAACGGTTCGTGTCGCTACCAGTCCGCTGACATGGCGCGTCAATCAACGGTAAGTTTTGCCCATTACTTGCCCAGTATTACTTTGAATATTATTATTGTGATTGAGGATTAAATCCGCTTTGAAGACCACCGTTTTATATGCAGTTTAGCGGCAAAATAATGTCAGTTAGCCAGCTAACGCTAGCTTTGTTGAGTTTATGCTAGCTAAACAAGTAGTGGTTGTAGACTACAGCAGTAATTAATATATTATAGCCTACTGCTTTGGCACTAACGGTTGATAACCGTTTATGAAAATAAAACCAATTGAACTGTACTGAAATAATGACAAGTTTTATAATTGTTTTGGGCTCCTGTTTTGCTTGGTTCTATTGCATCTTACTTTGCATTTCATGTGAAAAATTTGTATTAGGTAAGCGTGAATGTTATAACAATGGACATGTGTATTACACATAAAAAAACGCACCCTTTCAGTAGTTATAAATGTTAGTGAGTAATGACTCATCAATAGATGGTGATATGTGTCACACATGATCTCTGGGCCCATCGATCTCGGCCTCCGTTACGGGTAATATAGCACTATAAACATTGCATGGGAATATATGTAATTTATGTAAGTTTGTCTGTCTCTGTTTCCTGGTTTCATGTTAAAAGTGTTCCCCTTCCCCCATGTCTGTGGCTGTTGATTGTGTGCACCTGGTGCCCTGTGTTGTCTCCTCCCCCCCCCCACCTGTGTCGAATTGCTGATTAGTGTGTGTATTTAGGGTCTGTTGCCCTGTCTGTTTGGAGGCTGGTAGTGTGTGTGAGATCCCGGTGGCTGCAGCAGGATTGAGGCTGTGTGTATTGTGTTCATGCTGTAATAAATGCCCACACCGGGTTATATTTGGGACGTGCTGCCTCTGCCTCCTTGCTTGGTCTGGGCCGATCAATTGTCAGCTTCACACTCCCTTTTGGCAGATATAAATGGTAGTAACTCATTCATACATGGTCATAAGAGATGCCAAGAAACATCAAGAGGGATGGGGGGAATCAACTCAGTGAACAACAGATACCAAGGATGCTGGCTGATGAAGAAGATGAAGTAAGCTAAGTAGCCAATATAAGGCTTAGCCGTACAGATAAATGTGAGCTCACTATTTGGCAAGCAACCGGTCACAGTTGCCCTGTTTATCTCATGTCTTATAAAAGCGTATTAATTATTTATAAAGTGTTCACAATTAATAAATTAATTACAAACTATTCGTAAACCCTTTATAAGGGTAGTCTTATTGTAAAGTGGTACCGAAATATTTACATATTTACTGATAGAGGCATAGCAGCGTTGAACTTATCTTAATTATATTTACACATCCCATTTAAACTTTCCAAAGTAATTACAATAACACAGGAGAAACCTTTTAGGATTGCACTTGGGAATGATATGATTCGCTGTTTAGGGTACTGTTATTTACGTCTCTGTCTTTAATGAGGCGGAATTATAATGCAGATTGAAATATTCATACCGGTTTGTTGGCATTTAGTAAATCCCTTTTTATTTTATGAATGTGTTCATCCACTGTGTCCGTTTTGATGATTTTGTATTGTGTAATTATTCTTTGTATTGTTTGGCTATCTTTTTGCCAACGCTTTATCCAAATCGTCATGTGTCCCTCGTGGTTTGCCGCATCCTGATCTGCCACAAACGCATCTGTCACACCAAACATCGTTTCCATAACAACCATTATTGAGACGGGCAACTGCAGTCTATACAGAGTGTCAATTAACTCAAAAGGGAAGGATGCACACGCCTATGGACACACATACTGTCCATGCACATGTTGCAAACACACACTCAGAAATATCTCAATGACAGAATAGGTCACATTTGCTTAACAGAAGATGTTATTATTCCACCAATTCAAACTGAAAGTATATGATTAGTTACTCATTTCCATGTAGTTTGCATCACTCTTTTTGTTTAATCTCTCCAACACACACACACACACACACACACACACACACACACACACACACACACACACACACACACACACACACACACACACACACACACACACACACACACACACACACACACACACACACACACACACACACACACACACACACACACACACACACACACACACACACAGACATTGCATTGCATTACTTTCCGGGTAGAGTGTCAAGCTGCCTTATTCAAGTTAATAAGTGGAGTGTAATTCTGTTAGTCTGCAGGCCTAAATAAAGACGGGTCTCTCTGTGAATGTGCGATAGAGACACCATCTGCTGAGACAACAGCAAATTATGTTTATACTTTTTGACTGGGTTGTATCTTAAAAAATAATGATACGGAAACGGGGCTTAGGCTAAGGAATCCTTTGTGCAGCAACAGCTCATTAAAACACATTCAAATGTTTGTTCAGGAAGCATCATTGGTCCAGATAAAAGTGTAATTATTAAGCGAGAAAATGACTGTGAATGACTATCAGAAGAAAAAAAACAGGTTGTGACTCGCAGGTGTGTAAGCTTCTTAAGAAGTTTGTTTAAGTTTTAGATGTTGGAGGATTTCTATTAACAAGTTTTAGGAATTGTAGGCTAATGTATAAGTTTTGTTCTATAATGATATCAGTTGCAGCATGAGCGTATTTTTTCTTTTTAATGCAAGTATTTCTGTTCAGCAAAACATGAATTGTTACTTTAGACGTGCATTGCAGCTAAAACATCCAATCACCGAGCTTCAACCATAGATGAGGATCTTGGATAATCAGTTCAGTGGGTGTGTATCGCCTACGTCTGTTTCCGGTGACTTTATTTTGAAATTCAGTTCTTGACGGACGGCAAAAAAGCCAGAGATTATAGAATTAAACAAATAAACAAAAACAAGGATAATTGTGTGTTATTGTTGGGTAAATAACTGTGTTATTTATAAAAGAATAACAAATTAGAAGGAAAAAAAGATTTAAAAAATACAGATTTCAGTATTCTGAGGCTCTGCAGCCCCATTTCTTTTCCTCACGGACGGCAAAGAAAGTCCGACATTATACGATTTAAAATAAAAACAATAATCGTGGCTTGATATTGAGTAAGAAGATGTTTTTATGAACCACACAGCTTCACAAAAATACGTGTTGCAGGCACGAAACATACTACCAATAGAAATACATTCCTTTTAAAATAATTCAGTGTGACATGAAAAAAAAAAGAAGGGGGAAATCGTGATGGTGAACACGAATCAATAGATTAAATGTCGTGACTATAACACGAAATGCCGTGAGACTGGGTTGGGTATTCAACCCTCTTCTCATGAGACACCACACGTTATCAGCGGGAATTTGACAGAAGGAAAAAGCAGTCGGGAAAGAGTGACATTCTCTCTACTAACACCCCTTCCTACAAAGCGCTTTCCACAGTTACTTTGGTGTCTTTTCGTTTTTTTAGAATATGTTCTTTCACTGACTTCTCACAGATTTTCCTCTGAATTTACTATCATTTTGTGAGTTTCTGTTTTTTAACTGTGCAGAGCTTGAACTGAAACCACTCTGTAGCTGGATCTCTGGTAGCATAATCACAGCTGAACAGAATAACTGCAGTTTTAATGAAAGTCAGCACTGTCAACACATTTAACAAGAAAAGAGTTATCATTGCATTTACCAGTTGTTCACCAACGTCACAGAACGTCCTAAAGGCGGTTCACTTACCGTAATGTCCGCCCACACAGGTGTTTTCACTTGATTAGACCTCTTCTCATCACAGTGGGGTCGTTTACAGTCTATGCTTGATTGACGCTTCCTCACCTCTTGACACACATGGTTGTTGTTTTTTTCCTTGCATCTTTTGTATTGATTTGGTCTTCTTCATGGAATTCCCAGCACAGTTCCAGCCCACCTGAGCAGAGGTCTAATAATTCTCAGTAAGGGAGCCTGGGTGAGTAACATTATTACTCAGTTTGAAAGCAAACCAAGGCCTAGTCCACCAAGTACACAGGTGTATACTATGTGTTTTGTAAAAGCCCCTACAGGGTGAAGATTTACTGTTTTAAAAATACCTTGGTATGTTTGGAATAGACATAGCTATGAGTGCATGTATGTACTTTTGTAGGACGTTTTTGAGAGACTGACAAACGCAAAGTCTTAAGAATAATAATTTGAAAGTCTCCAAATGGTAATTGTCCACAATTTCTCACCCACCAAAAAAATATATACTCAGAATCAAATTTGCAGGCATACAATTGCGGTGCATTTCATTTCATCATAGGCTTTCACAAAAACAAGATAAGCAAAGGATATTTTTTATTAGATTCATGAAGAGGAATACAGACCGATAAATGTGTTTGTGCGTGTACAAACTAGAAATGTTCTTTGATGGTTCAGCACAAAGAGGAAGAAGTTGTGTGTTTGCTTGTTTTTTTGAAGACAGTGTTGTTGTCCTTGTCATGTTGTTGTGTCAAAATGCCCCAGTTAAAACTCAACACTTTGTTCCTCAAACTAATATGAGCTTGCACGAGTCTCAGAACAACACTCATACACAGATTTTACATAATATGCAAATGTGGTTGCACACACAACACAGATTTTAGTTGTATCCCCAAGGGCCATATAGGAGTTTGGAGAAATAGTGGGAGAGTTTACAGAAGATATGTGTTGCATTACTTACCATCGCACAACCTGAACTGTCTTTATGTCTCACTTTGTGACTGCCGCACAACAAGTCTTTGCTCTTCTGCAGTGTTTTTATTTTTCACAAGAACTTAAATAAATATTTTTCTGTTTTAGGGCTTTAGGGTTGTTTAGGGTTTGCTTGTGAATGTTGCTGCTGACCTGGAAGCAACTTAACAAAATCTAATGTATTGTTAATGATTCAAATATGACTTCAATAACTTACATTTTCTCCAAGACTGCACCAAGTTATGGGACCTTCTTGTTGTCAAATACATACTTGGCCCCCTTGTTTGGACCATGGCTAATTTCCGATCTCAACTACACATTTTTCAAGTTTGAGACAACATCTTGCACAGGTTTGCAGTAACACAATCTTTCCAGAATTAGCCAAAAAATTAAAACACCTGCCAAAGTACTAAAAACAGCTTCTGTAAATTGTTCCTTTTTCGACTTACTACCCCCCCCCTACATTTGGTTCCTTCGCTCGGACCAAACCTATCTTCGAACTCAGCCTTCATTTAAATGTCAACGAAACACTCCAACTGTAATTATTCCCTGAAAATCAAATTGCAATGTTCTGACTTACAGTTAAGAGCAATGCAAATACCCAAATGTAACGTAACCTTGACATTTAAAGGCCCGTCCACACGACGGCGTGCGTTGAAGCTTCAACGCTTCTGCCCATTCACTTTGAATGCGGTGACGTCACGCTTTGCCGAACTGCATTGTGGTTCTGTCGCTTCGCTTTGCTCGCGTTGCTCGCTTCAAAAGTTGAGCAAAGTTCAACTTTTGAAGCTTCGACGGAAGCGTCAGCCAATCAAACCGTGTGCTTGTGTGTCCGGGGCGGGAGATTCATGTGATTGGTTGTTGGTCGAGCTTCAACGCACGCTGCAGTGTGGACGTATCGTTACAGGATGCCCAACCCTTTAATTTAACAAATTAATTTTGTTTGCAAGTTAAATCAATCAATCAATCAAATGTGTGTAGCCCAATATCAACATATTTACATTTGTCTCAGTGGACTTTACAGTTTGTACAGAATATTAATATGAGTATGACACCCTCTGTCCCTCACACCGGACAAGGAAAAACTTCCCACAGTTAATGGGGGGGAAATGGAAGAAACCTTAAGGAGAGCAATAGAGGAGGGATCCCTCTCCCAAGAAGGACAGACATGCAATAGATGTACACAAAGTACACACAAAATATGAAAGGTACAAGGACTATGAGTGTTTAGTTGAGTCCCCTCTACATACTTGATGCATGTTTTATGTGATGTCTTTAATCAGAGGACAAAGCCAGCATTCAATATTTAATGAAAAAAATACAAACAAATGGTCCAAAACACAGAGATAAACCCCCTTTCTGTTGGATGCAGACATTATCTTTTAGATGAACTCTGACTGCAATGGCCCAGCCATAAAAAGAGCAATGAAATTGTCAAAAGTGAATAATCATTTTAATTTAGTCAGCGTTTGTGTAATGGTGTGGAACACACTGAATAGGGCAGAATCAGCGGCATGAATAAAAATGATTGTCTTATTAAAAAAAATTCAATGTAACGGCAATCACTACATTTTTACCAACCAATTCTGCCACACAATGCATCAAACGTCATTGACATTTAAAACTACAGCTTTAGCTTAAAAAGGCAAACGCTTGTACGTGGATAAAATATATAATAATCTTTCTCTATGACAACAAACTGCATGGCCAAGCCTTGTAAGCAGACTACATGTTACACAACCATATAAATACAGAGCAAGAGCAAAGAATCTCATTTGTAAATAATACATAAACAAATATTTATATAATTTGGTGCAAAGAAAAGTCTGGCCCCATTAACCGTGGCAGTACTTTAGTTTTTAGCTCCCTAACCCAAACCAAACTCACTACAGAACCTTCTGTGACAGTAAATGTATACTGTTGTGATAAACACATCATTATAAGTATGTACAGTAAGACTAACAATTACAACTTGGTGATAATATTTTGACCACTGAGATTTTGCCCAAAAAATACCCTTTTCTGAGCCTCTCCCTACACGGCATACTGCTTAGAAATGGCATTCTGAAATAAACAAACCAAACATGCAACCCCTTACTGCTGAGGACTCGGAGGAATTGTAATTAACAGTGTCCATTATATTCATATCTCAAACACAATCAACCCTGTATCTTAGTAAGATAGAATCCAATATTTGGATTTAAGGGTTGAATATCTGGTAAAACATTAGATTCCAAAGATCTCCTGCTTTAAAGCGTTAAAACTATTCTGAGACATTTTAATAGAAAGATATATGTCCGTTATTTATTTCTGAATTGAAGTGATTTGTTTTTATTTGAAGCAGTCACGTCTGTTAAGCTCAATGCAGGCAGTAATGCACCTAGGTACAAAAATGCGAAGCTACGTGACAAAGCTCAATGACAAGTGGCAGATTCCTCGCACTTCACACGAATAAGTCACGTCATTAACTTGCACTTAGCTTCTCCCTGGGACGATCAGAACAAAAACATAGCTTCACACTCTTGTTTGCTTAACTGCCTTTAATATGCTTCACAAATTGTAAAAGGAACTCTAATCTACTCTCTAGCTTGCTTTATTATTCTTGCTTTTTTCAAGGTTGAACAATACAACGTTCGGGTTCATTTATCATTAAGAATGTCTGCGTGTATACAAATGTGTTTTTAAGAGACTGACACCTATTTGCAATGGTTCACTAAATCCTCTCCTTTATTCTTTTTAACGTGATCACTCCCATACCACACACATGCCACCCACCTATTCATGCGGTCAGGGTTGTGATCCAAGCCAGGCAGCTTTTGTGAATGATATCAATTCTCCATGGGAAACTAATGAGTGGTGGACATGCCCACCGGCCACAGAGGACACAATCCATTCCTTCACACTGGGCGTCTGTCGGAGACTCTGTTGTGTCCAGGTCTGAGTGTGTGGAGTTGTTCGCTGCATCCTCTGCCATATGGCCGCTGTGTCAGACCCCTCCAGGGTCTTCTGGAGAGTCCTGACTCTCTGTGGTCCACTCATGCCGGGCCAAGACTGAGAGATACTGAGCCCACCGATGGGAGGGGGAGGGTGGAAATAAAAAACACTGGTCTTTAAATAAAAGAAAGACATTTGTAGGCAGGAGAAAGGGAGAAAATGGGTTGAAGACGATAGATTTAGAGATTGTCTTTGATGCTGTCAAAGGGAAAATTCGAACGGAAAGAGAAGGAGATGAAAAGCGCCGATAGTGAAGATGGAGACGCTGTCAAATGCAGAGAAGAGACAGATTGAGGAAGACACACAGAAGAGAAAGAACCATTCAGTTACAAAAAGGGGAGAAAGGAAAGAGGAGGGTAAGATGGCACGAAAAGAGAAGAAAGAGAAATGATGAGAGAAAGGGGGAAAAAGGAGTAAAAGAGAGGAAATGGAGTGAGAGAAAGTGAAGAGGCCAGGTGCAGCGGGAGAGCAGATGGAGTGAAGGAGAGAGGGAGGGAGAGAAAGAGTGATGGCAAGGGGGAAACAGAGAGAGCGGAGAAGTTAATGTCTCGACTGTTGTGTGATGGGGCGTGTCTGCTCCAATGCCAGGCCGCTTTTCTACACACTCATTTAAAGACCCTTTTGGCCTTTTTTCACAGTCCTCGTCCATTTTTCTTTTAGTGTCCTCTTTCTTTGCTCTTTATCTCATTTTCTTGCTTTTTTTCTTTCAGATTCAATGCATTACACTGACATGACATCACAAGAAAGGAGGCTTACTGTTTTCTAAAACTTTACTTTTTAAACAATTGAACCACATAACCACAGCAAAACATTTGGGTTGAGATCATGGGATAGTTCATGGTCAAATTAATGAGCTCAAAAGCAATCTTGTTTTAAAAGTGTAAACTCTCACATAAAACGGTTGCTCAGAAGCTTACAAGACATACTGTTTAAAGAAACAGTCAGACACTTTTGGAAATACGCATATCCACTTTCTTGCTGAGAAGATTAATACCGCAGCTACACCTAGCAGCCTTACCTTAGCATAAAGTTATCAAGAACCAGCTAGACAGGCTATGTGTTGAGGTTAGACAAATCAACCAAAAAATACCCATAAACCAGTAATTAAGATGCAATATATTGCTGGTTTCATTTGTATGTAAAAATATACCTCTTTAACTTTCTCACAGGTGTTTTTGGGCCAGACTATTAGCTGGTTGGGTGCAGTTTCTGGCTTGGTGTTAGGGAAGGGCTGGTCATTCAAATGATCTAATTCTCTCCAAAAAAAACAAGAGCATGCATTTCCCAAAATGTCCAACTTTTGTTTAAAGTGTGTTGCTTGTATGTATTTTATTTTAAATAGTTCCATTATCTTTATATTACATTCACTCACATCTGTCCAACTCTGAAGTCCCAGAGACTTCACAGAAAGCAGGGTGGAAGTACCATGAACAATCTCTCTTCTTCTCTGTCACAGGGTCACTGGAGTCGCGCGGATCTAAACATAATAATCCCTTTGAGCACCATGGGGGGACAGGATGCCCATATATGGAGGCGAGGAGAAAGGGGGGCGTGGCTGGCTCTACAGGGCCGCGTTGGGGAACTTGACATGGCGGAACGGCTGAATTATATTGGAGAGCCTGAGAACAGTCGAGCATCCAGACTCCACAGAGCGGAGTGAGTGTCTGTCTGAGGCTGGTACACGCACGCACGCACGCGCGCGCGCGCACACACACACACACACACACACACACACACACCTTTTCCTCCTTCCATCTCGCCTTCTCCAGGCCTCTGTCCTTCATGCCTTTTGTCTTTAAAAACACTTTTTTTGCTCCAAACACATCAGTCATCCACGGCAACTTTTACTTCCTTTATTCTTTCTTTATTTGTGACTTCTCTCCCCTCCCTCAAGTCATCCCATGTTTCCATCACCACACCTGTTAGCTCTCTGCGTAGCTACCGTCCAACATCTTACACCACGTCGGCTAAACACTGAATGATCACATTTCTCCTTCCAAAACCGTTTCACTTCCTTCACAGTGTATGACAAAGAGTTTCCAGGAGTCTTGTGTCAGCCAAGCTATCTAAAACTCGGCTTTTAAAAAGGAATGATGATTACAGTTTCAAATGCCTTACGGTTCTGCCAGCAGTTTGTTTTCAAAATGCAATTCACCCATCTCTCAGAACGACATAACTTTTTATTATTACTTCCTACCAAACAAATAGGCTAGTCCCAATAAAAAAACTGAAGATAGTGAAGTTTTATGATAATTCTCTGAATCTGGGATGTTGTTTCTTGTTCACTATGAACTTGATTTGTTTTGGGATTTGTAAATACATGTACTTGACTTGACTAGGGAAGCATTTCATAAAAACATTTCTGCCTGGCAAGGTAAAATTCTTCAGTACAGTTTGTCTATAATGTATAAAAAGAAAGGTATGAACAGTTATTTTAAGGTTGCAGTAAGGATCATCTATGAGTACATTGAAATGAAGCGTTAAAGATCAATGTGGCTGTTAAGGTACTGATAAAATCTAATGTGTCTGCCAAACCATAATCAGTAGTTCAGCCTGGCTATAAACACAGTCAGTCCAATATATATGGACACGCAATCTGTAAATAGCTAAGCAACTTTATTACTGCCTGTCTTGTCTGTTTGAATTTACATCCTCCTTGTAATTCCAACGATATCTTAAAATCTGTGTCATCTTTACACATTCTTGCGTTTCCCTGACGATGGCTTTAATTTTGAAAAGTAGGTTATCTTTAATGTAGCCTATGGATTTATTTTTATTTGTTTTAATTAGTGCTGTCAAAATTATCGCATTAACGGCGGTAATTAATTTTTTGAATTAATTGCGTTAAAATATTTAACGCATTTAACGCATGTGTAGAATGGCCCGCCCCATACGTGCCACCAGTGACAGCGCCAGGGTATGGCTGGGGTAGGCTACACCCATACCAGGAAATGGCTTAGCCCCACCATGAAAAATGATGTTAAAGTAAGCAAATAAAGTCTGCCAACTCACACGGAGTAAATTGCACAGACAGCAGTTAGTAAGATTGATTTCAGTAGCCACGGTTTTGAAAACTTTTGTCACGTAGTGACCGTCTTCTCAATAGAACATCTTTGATAACGGCGTGGTGTTGTTGCAGGAAGTCCCGACGGAGAATACTCTTGCTGTAGTACAGGGCAGAGCCATATAATAGTAATAATATGGCTCTGGTACAGGGGTGCACATAACTGGTACGCAGGTTATGTGCGTAATCTGAAATGCGTACCGTCACTTGTGTCACAAAGCGCATTTGCGTACCGACGTACTTGTGAAGCTTTTCCAGAAGGCGGTTAGATCACCGGACGGCAGAGTCGGTCTCCGTGTGCACAGACAGGGCTGCTGTTAACGTCGGTCTGTACAACGGAACTGTGCCAAAACTACGCCAACCGGCTGCGGAGGGAGACTCCCCCCATCACTGGAGAACTGCGCTAAAACAGCTGATCACAACGTTCACACTCTGTGGTCACGAAGTACTCCACTAGCCCCCCCCCCCCCCCCACTCTGTCGACTTTCCTGAAGTACTCCCCCGTTGATAGAAATCAACACGTAATGAATTAAGGCTGCGGCCACACGAGGACGAAAACGGCTAAACGCATAGGATTAACCTAAACGCAATCGCAAACAAGCTTCCGTCCACACACAATAGTTATCCGGATAGTGTCTGTCCACACGAGACCGCTCCGTTTAGCTCCAACCGCTGGAGAAGCTGCAGTACATATGCCGAGCCTATACGTGGCGCTGTAACTTCCTCCACAAAAGCAGCAAAGAAGCATGGTTGTCATGGTTGCCCTTCTGTTTATTCTCCGCGGTGGGGGCCGAGGGAACCGGGCAGAGTTTTTCGCCAGTCAACGTGTATTAAAGTTTAAATCTTCCGGACAAAATTATAAAAGTGCCGGTCAAAGGTCTTCTTTGTTATTTATTGAGCTTTAAAACAAATGAATAACGACTCTATATAATATAATAATAAAATACACAGAGCCTCTCTTTTTCCTCCCTCTCTTCGGACAGCGTCAGTGTCTGTCTCATGCAGCAGCTGGTCCAGTAATGAGTGACCCGGTCGACAGTAAAAATAAAACATATTTATAACTAGTTTAGGGAGTTTGAGAGGTAATTAAAATAGCTAAGGGTGATGATCTGACTTGAAGTGTGTGTTTTGCTGCAGCGGGAGGAGCTGCAGGTGAGCAGAGCTGCGTGTCTCCGTCCTGTCAGATTAGACTTCACTCGCGAGAGAAAGATAAATAATCTGAATTCAGTGTGCAGTTTACTTTGACGTGGGGGTGAGCAGCAGAGGTGGGGAGAGGCGGGGCTATTGCCTCATCATTATTGCTGTAGATGTTGCACAAACAACTGTAGCATGGTCAATAGCGTCCGGAGCACGATAGCAACTCTGCGATCCGCCATTGTTGTTGTTGTTGGTGGTGGCGAAACACTTCAGCAATGGCGCGGGGTAAGCGGGGTTGAGCAGAAGAGGTGGGGAGAGGCGGGGCTATTGCGCAATCACTATCAGTGATCTGAAAATGTTCGGATAGCGCCTACACACGGAGCCGTTTGACCCCCCAGAGAGTTGCGTATGCCTTTCTATCCACCTTGGGACCCGTTATCGTTTCCTCAGTCGTTTAGTGCCGTATTCGGTCGTCCTTGTGTGGCCGAACGGTCTATATGACACTAAACAGTAACGCAAACGACCGAATTCGTCCTCGTGTGGCCGCAGCCTAAGACCCCACGGTTTGATGATTGATAGGTGTGTGGGTTGTCTTTCATTTTGACATGCAGAAAAATGTTATAATAAACATAGATACTGTATGTTAAATGGATATATCCGCCTGCTTTCATTTATCTTTCCATTCCCACAACAATATACCTAAATAAATGGCATATTTTGGACATAGTTCGAATGGTGATTAATCATGATTAATTAATTTTTAAGCTGTGATTAATCTGATTAAAAATTGTAATCGTTTGACAGCCCTAGTTTTAATGTATGGGTTGTTTATTATTTATTTGTTTTAATGTATGGATTGTCTCTTTTATTTTATTGAAAAAATAGAAACACACAATCCATCCATCCATCCATCCATCTTCTCCCGCTTATCCGTGGTCGGGTCGCGGGGGTAGCAGTTCCAGCAGAGAGCCCCAAACTTTCTTTTCCCTGGCGACATCAACCAGCTCTGACTGGGGGATCCCAAGGCGCTCCCAGGCCAGCGAAGAGATATAATCCCTCCACCTGGTCCTAGGTCTACCCCTTGGTCTCTTCCCAGCTGGACGTGCCTGGAACACCTCCCTAGGGAGGCGCCCAGGTGGCATCCTAACTAGGTGCCCGAACCACCTCAACTGGCTTCTTTCGACACACAACACACAAACAATCCATACATTGTTAATTAAATAAACAATTCATACATTAAAAAAAACAAGACAACCCATACATAAAACAAATATTTTAAATACAATAAAAAATACATTAAAAGCAATATAATAAACATCCATACATCATAATAGATATAAAAAATAAACAATCAAAACATTGAAAAAATACAAATATATAAACAATCCATACATTGAAAAACATTTAAATAATAAATAAAATAACAAACAATCCATACATTAAAAAACATTTAAATAATAAATAAAATAACAAACAATCCATACATTAAAAAATAAAAATAACAATCAATGCATTAAAATAAAATATACAATCTATACATTAAAATAAATAAAGATTAACAATCCATACATTCAACAAAATAAAAAATATATACATTAAAAAACTAAACAATCCATACATAAAAAAATATTTAAATAAAATAAACTATCCATACATTAAACCGAATAAACAATGTATACATTAAACATTTTTAATAAACATCCATACATAACAATATATAAAAAATACAGAATCCATACATTAAACAAATTATTAAACAATCCACCTATTACAAATCTAAAATAAAATAAACAATCCAAACATAATATAAATAATATAAACAAACCATACATTACATTTAAAAAAAAAAAAACAATCAATATGTAGAACATTTTTTAAATAAAATAAACTACCCACACATTTAAACAAATACAAAATAAACAATATACATTAAAATAATACAAAATAAACAATCCATACATTAAAAATAAAATAAACAATCAATGCACTAAAAATACATTAAAAAAAAATAAAATAAAATCTCTACATTAAGAAATATACAAAATTAACAATTTATACTTTAAAAATGTTAAAAGATAAACAATCCATAGATTACAAATAATTGTACATTTGTTTTTATTTTAATTATGAGAGAACCGCCCCTGTTGTTTCCTAATCTTGCACAATCTATCAAGCACAAAGGCCTTGTAAGAGCTTATTTCACATGTTGGATGTTTAGTTAAACACAGAACAAAAAAATAAATAAAGCGTTGAGACAAACACGTATGTTTCATGTGTTTGATCAACCACACAATGAAAACAGTTTAGTTCCAAATCAAATTCCAACCCAGATTCCAAAAGGCAACGTCAAAAGTTTAACACTGAATGTTGATGGAAACTAAAACATTCCTTTAAGCTTCTGGTGGATCTGATGACATGTGTATTCATTACAAATATTGTTGGGGTCCATATTTCTCTTAGGTATGGGTAAGTGACCCCCAGTCCCCTGTGTATATTACGCACTTGCTGTCTGGAATGATTTACACATTACAGGTTAACATGCAACAGTGTAAACCTATCCAAGAGTGGATTAATGGGTGTGTGAGGACTGACATGGTAAACCAGCAGTGAGGGTGGGGACTGCAGTGTAGGATCGTTCCCCTCATAGATTACTGTCAGAATAAATACCGTTGACTTTGACTGATGCAGATACATTATACCGACGGCAATGTATACTCCCACTTTTTGGAAAGAAAGGAAATCTGTTTTATTTTCCCCCAAAATGTTGAAAAACATTTTTAAAGCAGCTTTTTTCGTGTTATCAGGAGACCACCTTGCTTCTAAAGGTGTGTTTGCGCCGATGACAAAGCACCACAATTTCATAGAAAAGCCAATATGAAGAGGCAAAATACAGAAGACGTTTAGGGCCACAAAAATGTATTGAGTTTTTTTTTAATAAAAAAAATATCTGACTTTTTTCACAGATCTAAAATAAAAACATATTTGTCAGAACTCAATACATTTTTCACATATGAATCTTATCATCTTCCTTATAATATGTCCTCACATTGACTTTGTATGAAATTGCAAAACATTTGTATGAGATTACATTTGCTTCAGACTCCATCTAAACACAGCAAAAAACAGGACTGCTTTTATGGACCAGATTCAATGCTAGATTGACATTATCATTCTTACAACCAGACTGAAATCCTGACCATTTTCCACAACTGTATACTTCTCTGTAACTTCACAGTTAAATAACTTCTTTATGGATTGCTTAAAAAACGATGGCAGCTACTCAATCTGAATACCAAAAACTGGATTTGATCAGAGACTTCCCTACTATGCAATGAGTCAAATAGCACAATATAGCACTTTAACCTGTTAAGCCCCATAGCCCTCGCCGGCGGGGGCTATGGGGCTTAACAGGCTTCTTTTTTCTTCACGAAACTGTGTCTCAGGGCTTCTTAAAATATAATTAACTATTAAAGAGCCTGTGACACGGTTTTCCCCCATCATCCAAACCCATCAATTTGAGTACATATTGTCCCCTTGAAAACCGTTACTGAACTGATTTTGGATATTTGTACTTTGATAACCATTAATCTGCCTTCCATCCATCCATCCATCCATCTTCTCCCGCTTATCCGTGGTCGGGTCGCGGGGGTAGCAGTTCCAGCAGAGAGCCCCAAACTTTCTTTTCCCTGGCGACATCAACCAGCTCTGACTGGGGGATCCCAAGGCGCTCCCAGGCCAGCGAAGAGATATAATCCCTCCACCTGGTCCTAGGTCTACCCCTTGGTCTCTTCCCAGCTGGACGTGCCTGGAACACCTCCCTAGGGAGGCGCCCAGGTGGCATCCTAACTAGGTGCCCGAACCACCTCAACTGGCTTCTTTCGACGCGAAGGAGGAGCGGCTCAACTCCGAGTCCCTCCCTGATGACCGAACTTCTCACCTTATCTCTAAGGGAGACACCAGCCACCCGGCGGAGGAAACCCATCTCAGCCGCTTGTATCCGCGATCTTGTTCTTTCGGTCATGACCCATCCTTCATGACCATAGGTGAGGGTAGGAACGAAAATGGCCTGGTAGACAGAGAGCTTTGCCTTCTGGCTCAGCTCCCTTTTCGTCACAACGGTGCGGTAAAGCGACTGCAGTACCGCTCCCGCTGCTCCGATTCTCCGGCCCATCTCACGCTCCATTGTTCCCTCACTCGAGAACAAGACCCCGAGATACTTGAACTCCTTCACTTGGGGTAAGGACTCATTCCCTACTTGGAGTGGACAGTCCATCGGTTTCCTGCTGAGAACCATGGCCTCAGATTTGGAGGTGCTGATCCTCATCCCAGCCGCTTCACACTCGGTTGCGAACCGATCCAGTGAGTGCTGAAGGTCGCAGACCGATGAAGCCATCAGAACCACATCATCTGCAAAAAGCAGTGGTGCAATCCTTACTCCACCGAACTGCAGACCCCCCCCCCACGACTACGCCTCGAAATCCGATCCATGTATATTACAAACAGGATTGGTGACAAAGCGCAGCCCTGGCGGAGGCCAACCCTCACCGGAAATGGGTCCGACTTACTGCCGAGGACCCGGACACAGCTCTCGCTTTGGGAGTACAGAGATTGGATGGCCCTGAGTAGAGACCCCCTCACCCCATACTCCCGCAGCACCTCCCACAGTAACTCCCTGGGAACCCGGTCATACGCCTTCTCCAAGTCTACAAAACACATGTAGACCGGATAAGCATACTCCCAGGCCCCCTCCAGGATCCTTGCGAGAGTAAAAAGCTGATCCGTCGTTCCACGACCAGGACGGAATCCGCATTGTTCCTCCTCAATCTGAGGTTCGACAATCGGCCTGACCCTCCTTTCAAGTACCTTAGAGTAAACTTTCCCAGGGAGGCTGAGTAGTGTGATGCCTCTGTAATTGGCACACACCCTCTGATCCCCCTTTTTGAAAAGGGGGACCACCACCCCGGTCTGCCACTCCTTCGGTACTGTTTCCGACTTCCACGCAACGTTGATGAGACGTGTCAACCATGACAGTCCCTCAACACCCAGAGCCTTCAGCATTTCCGGGCGGATCTCATCCACCCCCGGAGCTTTGCCACTGTGGAGTTGTTTAACGACCTCAGTGACCTCCCACCGGGAGATTGGTGTTGATCCCCCGTCATACTCCAGCTCTGCCTCTAACATAGAGGGCGGAGTTGTCGGGTTCAGGAGTTCCTCAAAGTGTTCCTTCCAACGCCCCAACACTCCATCAGTTGAGGTCAACAACGTCCCATCCTTACTGTACACAGCTTGGATGGTTCCCTGCTTCCCCCTCCTGAGGTGTCGGACAGTTTTCCAGAACAACTTTGGTGCCGCCCGAAAGTCCTTCTCCATGTCTTCTCCAAACTTCTCCCACACCCGCTGCTTTGCCTCGGCCACGGATGAGGCTGCTGCCCTTCGGGCCTGTCGGTACCTTGCAACTGCCTCGGGAGTCCCCCGGGATAACAAATCCCTGAAGGCCTCCTTCTTCAGTCGGACGGCTTCCCTGACCACCGGTGTCCACCAGGAGGTTCGAGGGTTACCGCCCCTTGAGGCACCTAGGACCTTGAGACCACAGCTCCCCACCGCGGCTTCGGCAATAGAGGCTTTGAACACCGACCACTCTGGTTCAATGTCCCCAACCTCCACAGGAATGCCCGAAAAGCTCCGCCGGAGGTGTGAGTTGAAGGCCTCCTGAACTTGGGCCTCCTCCAGACGTTCCCAGTTCACCCGAACTACACGTTTGGGCTTACCAGGTCTATCCAGAGGCTTCCCCCGCCACTCGACCCAACTCACCACCAGATGGTGATCAGTTGACAACTCCGCCCCTCTCTTTACCCGAGTGTCCAAAACATACGGCCTCAGGTCCGATGATACGATAACGAAATCGATCATGGACCTTCTGCCTAGGGTGCTCTGGTACCACGTACACTTATGAGCATCCTTATGTTCGAACATGGTGTTTGTTATGGCCAATCCATGACTAGCACAGAAGTCCAGTAACAAACCACCACTCCGGTTCAGATCAGGGGGGCCGTTCCTCCCAATCACGCCCCTCCAAGTGTCTCCATCATTGCCCACATGTGCGTTGAAGTCTCCCAGCAAGACTAAGGAGTCCCCTTCAGGAGCCCCATACAGGACTCTTTCCAGGGTCTCCAAGAAGGCCGAATACTCTGAACTGCTGTTGGGTGCATAAGCACACACAACAGTCAGAGTTTTCCCCCCCATAACCCGCAGGCGTAGGGAGGCGACCCTCTCGTCCACTGGGGTAAACTCCAACAACGAAGCACCTAACCGGGGACTTGTGAGTATCCCCACACCCGCCCGGCGCCTCACACCTTGAGCAACTCCGGAGAAGAATAGAGTCCAACCCCTATCCAGAAGTAAGGTTCCAGAGCCGACGCTGTGCGTAGAGGTGAGCCCAACCAGATCCAACTGGTACCGCTCCACCTCCCGCACAAGCTCCGGCTCCTTCCCCCCCAGAGAGGTGACGTTCCACGTCCCCAAAGCCAGCTTCTGCCGCCCGGGTCTGGTCCGTCGAGACCCTCCGCTTTCACTGCCACCCTTCTGGCAGCGCACCCGACCCCATCGATGTTTCCCGTAGGTGGTGGGCCCGCGGGACGGAGAAGCGGAGGTGTTGCCCACGTTGCCTTTTCGGGCTGGGCCCGGCCGGGCTCCGTGGCAAGCCCGGCCACCAGACGCCCGGCCACCAGACGCTCGCCGACGAGTCCTCCTTCTGGGCCTGGCTCCAGAAGGGGACCCCGGGCTTCCTCCGGGCCGGGTATCCTCACTTCCTGTGTCGTCTTTCATGAGGTCTTTTGAACCAATCTTAGTCTGGCCCCTTGCCTGAGACCAATTTGCCATGGGAGACCCTACCAGGAACACAAGGTTCCAGACAACACAGCCCCCAGGTTCATCAGGGCACACAAACCTCTCTACCACGGTAAGGTGCTGGTTCTTCAATCTGCCTTCAATGTTGACAATTTTCTGGATCTTCTCGCGGATTCTTCAAGTCCCGCCAAATGATGGGTGACGTCATTGCGGGCACAGCGCTCCAGCTGCACCGTCCAGGATCCCAGCATCTGCATGTAAACCTTTATATATATGTGACCTGCTCCATCGAAATCAGTCGCATTGACCCGAAGACACATTTTGAGTTGTATACACTTTGAAAGAGGAGAATCATAGCTTTCTAATGATATCAGGATTGTTTTTGTACTCCAAATATTAAGCGAAATATGTCACATTATATAATGACTGTCACTGAGTCCTTATTTTGAGAAAAAGGCCTTCAAAGTTTTCTCTTCTCTGGAATCCATCGATCTGATTGATTATTAGTGGAGCAAATGATCAAAATACTACGATGGGAAGATATTTTCCTTTGGAGGGGAAGCTCGCGAGTGTGTGTGTTTGTGTATTGCGTTTGTGTGTATTATGTTTGTTTCCCGGGGAAAATCCTCACGAGAAACACTGGCTGTTATTGTGCCTGCTGTGGCGTTAAATGACTCCGTTCCCCGCTTGTAATTATGCCGTTACAAGCTTCAAAGTTATATTTATCATCTGAATTTGCCGAAACAAGTTTAATATTCTGAAAGCCAAGACTCTGTTTAATTTAAATCAGATGAAAACAAACTGTATCGGACTCTGCCGTGTTATCTATGATACTATACACCTTACATTCATAATGTCAGCCGGAGGGAGGGGGGCGGCGCTGCTGGAAGAGCAGAGTGCGAGTGAGAGGTGCCTGTCTTCTCCCTTCACAAGCTTCAAAAATGTACTTATCGTGTGATTTTGGAAATAAAAGTTTAATATTCTGAAAGCCAAGACTTGGTTTGTTTAAAATCAAACAAAACACCCGAACCCTGAAAAAATAGTTTTTTACGTAAATCCACGTTTATTCTGAAATGAGCCGTTGCGACTTCCGACTGATTTCGATAGAGCGGGTCACATATACAGTCAGATGTAAACGCACGACGGTGCACACAGCAGCAAGCTCAGACAGCGATGACAGGTTAATGTTGAACGTGTCTGAGAGCTCATATGAGGCTGAAGGATCGGTTTTATCTGTTAGAAGTTTAGGAATGAGGTGCGTCAATATGGGCGATCATATGGTCATGTAGCCAGTGGTGGAATGGGACTAAAAATCATCCCGGGACTCTCGACCGGCCCACTTCGGTACCGCTAGTAAATTGTCAACGGGGGGAGTGGGGGATGTCAGGGGCGGCGGGTGCTGTAGATAGTAAATGTAAATATGTAAATATTTGTGTCACTGCATCCTGGTAAAATACAAATATAATGTATAATGTCTGTGTCTTTGACATTAGCGCTGCTAGCCACCTGTGCCCTGTACTACGAAGCCAGTTCAACAGACCCTGGATATGTTTGAGTAACAAACAAACTAACAACAACAAACTAACAAACGAGATCTCGCTAAGCGGTCCTACGACGCTGGTTATCAACTCGGTAAATCAAGCCAGGGTTTCTCTCTCCAGCTGAGAGCGCGTTCACGTCTAAGACACGAGTGGATCTGACTTTAATTACATTTGTCTCGAGTGTTTCGTCAACATAATGTGTTAAATAATACTTCTGCATACAGTCTGTGACACTGTGAGTGTTGCACGGCCAGATGAGGCTGGAGAAGCTGACTCGGATAAGGAAATATATGATATATTATGATATTATATGATCGATGATCTGATTGATGATGTAATATGAATGATAAGTGCGACGCGTCGGCGTCTTCTCTGCATACGGCAGTTTAAACTGTATTTCCTTTATCCTGTAATATGACTTGAGAAATTTAAACTCCGCACACTGAGTTGATCTCTTTTCTATAGACGCCAGAGGCGGGCAGCGTCAGGTAAAATAAGTTATTTAGCCTTCTCAAACCTGAGCCTCACGCGCCGCCTATGGGGGATGTGCTAGTTACTTATCCGACCGGCCCACTTCGGTACCGGCCCATCGGGATTCGTCCCGATGGCCAGTCCGCCACTGCACCCAGCCCACGTAAACTGTCAACGGGGGGAGCCTTGCTGCGGGGAAACGGTGGACCTAGTGTCCTGATCGGAGTGGGAATAATAATAATAATCCGTGCATTTTATCCATTAATTTCCCCAACATTGTGGTAAAAAAAACACACGTTTAATCCATGTTGTTGGTGTACTACAACTACAAAAAGCATCGGTTTTTCTCATCAGGAAATGCAGACCGGCTCAAACAAACGATTTTTAATCATCATCCTCACGATCATTTAATGTATCATATGTTCGCCGAATTGACATGAAAGCACTAATAAATATAGTTTCATCCACTTGAGTTTACAACCACAAAAATAATCGATTTGTTTTTATATCACATCCGACGGGAGGAAATTCAGCAGCTCTCACTCCCGATTTTTAATCCTAATGTAATCATCATCTTCACCACGATCATTTATGTTTATGTTCGCCGAATTGACATGAAAGCACTGACAAATATGAATATACTGTCAACTTCATTAAAACGTTATTAACGTGCCTAATCTCAGTAATTCACCATTTCTACGCATGACAACACACTTTGTCCGTGTTTGGCTCTCGAAGCGTTCCCGCATTAACGTCACTTCCGGCTTCCCCCAAAACTTCAAAATGAGTCGAAGGAATTTCCCCGCGATGTTCGAAATTATTGATATTTAACGGAACGGTATTGCTTTTTCTTTTTTAAACTGACGGTTCGAGATTACTAGTAGCCCAATATTTCATTGCACAACAGTTGTTGGGATGCTGTCACAGGCTCTTTAATGTGTCATACTCACTTAATGGGAAGAAACTAAGCTAACTGGCGATATGAACCATTTTTACCGAAACAAAACACAAGTCTCCCAAGACTAAATGAGCCCTGAGCAAAAAAATGCTAACGCATTTAGCACAGAAATCTAGGTATAAATCGATCAATATACTTATCGGATCTGCACAAACAAGCGTTGCTAGCAAGCGGAGATTCCACAGATTCTAGAAATATAAGTATCATCACTGAGCGATCAGAACACGCGCAGGGGGAGCAAAACCGGACAACACACGACGTAGCTTTAGTTAGCAAAAAACTGAGATATGCTCACCTTTTGCTGTTATTCTGATCAAAAGTTGTGTTCAATGGCATTACAATGAGAAAAACGAGGCTGAAGGTTAATCCATAGTTTAATCCAATGTATCTGTCACTTTGAAAACATTATTGATAATCCATAATTCCATTTGTATGTTAAATTTTCATATTAGCTGCTAATGAGTGTATGACAGCTTCCTGTTTTGGATATTCTGGATACGTGTCACTCTCACTCCTTATTTGGTAACGTGTGTGTGTGGAACTTCCCCTCGATTCCATCGGCTCTAATGGTTAAAAAGAGATGTCAATCATCAAAATCGACCAAGGGGGGCCAGAGATAGGTCAAATCCACCCAAATGACCCCAGAAGTTGTTGTGTCTCGTCAGATCTGTTAGTATTATTTCTCTGTGAGTCTATATTGTCAAGTCCGTGTCTGCCATTTCCTGTTTTACTTTGTCATTTCCCTTCTCATTTCAGGTAGTTCGATTCCTACCTTGCGTGTTTGTCCACGGACCTGATTACCTGCCCCACCCTTATTGTTTGCATCTGTGGAGTCCCTTGCTTTTGTATATATTCTGTGTGTTCCCTGTGCCAAGTGCCAGATCGTTTTGAACCTTGTGAATGGATTACCTTGTTTCGTCATCACAGTAAAACCTTTTTTTTTTAAATCATCTTTTGTCTAGAGTCGTGCATTTGGGTCCTATCAGTTTTTGTGTGCTCCAGTCGTAACATTACGATCTGGCCAACAAATGGACTCAGCCGACTCTCAAACCCTGAGGGCAGCGCTCTGCTCTCAGGCTCAACGTCTGCGGCAGCAGGAGGAAGAAATGAAGGACACAAACCAGGGAGTAATGACCCTGACTAGCAGCCAGAGTGAGTTTCGTGGCGTAGTTACAACACAAATTAATCACCTGGCTGAACAGCTCCATAATGTACTCACACGGTTGGATAGTGTGCCTGCCGCTCCTTCCAACGTGGCTGCCCCAGCCCCAGAGCCTACAGCTGTTTTTTCCATGCCAGCTTCCATGATTCGTCTTGCTCCTCCAGCGAGGTTTTCGGGCGAGTCCGGTAACTGCAGTCCATTCCTAACGCAGTGTGACCTACATTTTACCTGCTAGCCTGCTGCTTTCCCCAGTGATCTAGCCAAGGTGGCGTTTGTTGTGTCCCACCTCACGGGAAGAGTGGAAGCCTGGGCTACGGCGGAGTGGGCACGGGAGTCCCCGGTGTGTAAATCTCTCCAACTATTCACTGAGACTATAAAAAAAATCTTTGACCGAACCACACCGGGGACAGAAGCTGCCAGGGCCCTGACACGATTGACAACCGCAGATTTCCCTTCACGATCCATGACCGAGGTGGAGGTTAGTAATAATGAGCACAGCATAGCTTTGAAAGTACTTGTAGATTCAGGGGCTGACGCTAATCTTATGGACTGGGGGTTAGCTAAACGTTTGAAAATTGCCTCCGTGCCATTGACTCAGACACTTGAAGCTAGCGCTCTGGACGGTACTCTCATGTGCAAAGTGACTCATAGAACCATGCCTCTTAAAATAACCATTGATCATGAACACTCAGAGTATATGACTTTTCATCTGTTTAATTCTGCACAGCATGCAGTAATTCTGGGCTATCCCTGGTCGTGCAAACATAACCCTCACATTGATTGGCGGACTGGTAAGGTTTTGGGGTGGGGAAGCGAATGCTCTCATTCGTGTTTCAGGGGCAAGACTGCTGAAATTGTCAGAGAGCCCATTATAGACAATGATAGGGAACATGAAGATAATCAAGACTCAGACTTCCCTGACCTTTCGAACGTACCCAGCTGCTACCGAGATCTCAAGGAGGTGTTCAATAAAACTAAAGCGACATCCCTTCCTCCTCATCGCACCTATGACTGCGCCATCGATCTCCTGCCTGGGTCCCCCTTGCCCAAGGGAAGACTGTACTCTCTCTCAGCTCCAGAGAGAGAGTCTATGAGAGAGTACATAGACGGCTCTCTCAAAACGGGTCTTATCCGTCCCTCGTCATCTCCCGCCGGAGCTGGTTTTTTCTTCGTTGAGAAGAAAGATGGATCCCTAAGACCTTGCATCGACTACAGCCCCCTAAACGACATAACCATCAAGAACAGGTACCCCCTCCCGCTTATGACCTCAGCGTTTGAACTGTTGAAAGGAGCTAGAGTTTTTTCAAAACTTGACCTGCGTAACGCTTACCACTTGGTGAGGATACGGGAGGGGGACGAGTGGAAGACTGGTTTCAACACTCCAAGCGGACATTATGAGTATCTGGTAATGCCTTTTGGTCTAACAAATGCACCTGCCGTTTTTCAGGCTCTCATAAATGATGTGTTGAGGGAATTTTTGAATCATTTTGTTTTTGTCTATCTTGATGATATCCTGATTTTTTGAAGGTGATGAAGGTTCACACGTTTCGCATGTTCGTCAGGTATTAAGAAAGTTGTTGGACAATCAACTTTATGTTAAGGCTGACAAATGTGAGTTCCACGTCAGTTCCACTTCATTTCTGGGTTTCATCCTGGGTCCTGACCAGATAATGATGGATCCTGCTAAAGTGAGCGCTGTGGCTGAATGGCCCACACCCTCTTCCAGGAAAAAAGTCCAACAATTCCTTGGATTTGCTAACTTCTACAGGAAGTTTGTTAGGAATTTTAGTTCTATTGCCGCTCCTATGCATGTACTCACCTCTCCTTCTGTTCAGTTTGTGTGGACCCCACAGGCAGACCAGGCCTTCCAGAAGTTAAAAAAAGTTTTCACTACAGCTCCAATACTTACCATCCCGGATTCCCAACGGCAGTTCACGGTGGAGGTGGATGCCTCCAACGAGGGCATCGGGGCGGTCCTCTCACAGAGGGCAGAGAAAGACAGTAAGCTCCATCCATGTGCCTACCTTTCCCGTAAGTTGACTGCGGCTGAACGGAACTATGATGTAGGCAATAGAGAGTTATTAGCCGTGAAGGTAGCACTGGATGAGTGGAGGCACTGGCTAGAAGGGGCAAAACAGCCATTTATTGTGTGGACAGACCACAAAAATTTGGAGTACATACGCAAGGCTAAGAGGTTAAACTCCAGACAGGCACGATGGACCTTATTTTTCAATAGGTTTAACTTCACTCTCTCCTACCGTCCTGGCTCACAGAACGCCAAACCAGACGCGTTATCCAGGCTTTTTGACCCAGAGGCTCTTTCCAAGGAGACAGAGTCCATTTTACCGCCCACTCAGGTGATAGGAGGGGTGACATGGCCTATTGAGGCTAAGGTAAATCAAGCTTTAGAGGGAAAAACCGTACCCAGTGGTGGCCCCACTAACCGTCTCTTTGTTCCCCCATCTGTCCGCTCTGATGTGATTCACTGGGCTCACACATCTGTATTAACATGTCATCCAGGTATCAGACGAACTATGTACATGATAAAGCAAAGGTTTTGGTGGCCTAAAATGGAGAAGGAGGTTACTGAGTATGTGGCAGCCTGCACTACCTGTGCTCGGAATAAGACCTCTACCCAGTCTCCTATGGGTCTACTGCAACCTTTGTCCATTCCAAGCCGCCCATGGTCTGACATCTCGCTGGATTTTGTCACTGGACTGCCGCCCTCTGCAGGTAACACCACCATTTGCACTGTTGTTGACAGATTCACCAAAATGACTCACTTTATCCCCATGCCCAAATCTCCCTCTGCTAAAGAGACAGCAGAAGCGCTCTTATCTCATGTTTTCAGGCTGCATGGATTTCCTCGAGATGTGGTGTCAGACCGTGGGCCGCAGTTCGTTTCCCAGTTTTGGAAGGAATTCTGCAGCCTGATAGGAGCCACTCCCAGCCTCACATCTGGTTACCACCCACAGGCTAATGGTCAATCAGAGAGGATCAACCAGGAACTGGAGACGTGTTTACGGTGTCTGGTGTCCCAGAATCCCACAACTTGGAGCAAGCAGCTGATATGGGTGGAGTATGCCCACAACACCCAACCTACATCTGCCACGGGTCTCTCCCCTTTTCACTGCGCCTATGGTTACCAACCTCCTCTGTTTCCAGAAGTAGAGAAGGAAGTGACTGTACCGTCAGCACATGCCCTGGTGAGGCTGTGTCACAGAGTCTGGGCAGGAGCTCGCCAGGTTCTCCTGAAAAGTGCTGCTCGCATGAAAAAGACAGCAGATCGACATCGTCGTCCGGCACCTGCCTACAAACCCGGGCAGAAGGTTTGGCTATCTACAAGAGATCTGCCCCTGTGTGTGGCCTCCAGGAAGCTGGCTCCGAGGTTTGTGGGTCCGTTTCCCATAACGAAAGTTGTTAACCCGGTGGCTGTTCGCCTGCGCCTGCCCAGGTCCTTGAGAGTCCATCCGACCTTTCATGTTGCCAAAGTCAAACCGGTTCGGGAGAGTCGTTTGGTTCCTCCATCCAAGCTTCCTCCATCCAAGCTTCCTCCTCCCCCCCGGATGTTAGACGGTGGTCTGATATATGACGTCAAGAAACTGCTAGCAGTCAGGAAGAGAGGACGCGGCCGACAGTTCCTTGTAGACTGGAAAGGATACGGTCCAGAACATCGGTCGTGGGTACCAGCAAGTTTTGTTGTGGATCAGAAACTGATAAAGGACTTTTTCAGACTTAATCCACAGGACTCTGGGCCGTCCGGAGTCGGCCGTAGAGGAGGGGGTACTGTTGTGTCTCGTCAGATCTGTTAGTATTATTTCTCTGTGAGTCTATATTGTCAAGTCCGTGTCTGCCATTTCCTGTTTTACTTTGTCATTTCCCTTCTCATTTCAGGTAGTTCGATTCCTACCTTGCCTGTTTGTCCACGGACCTGATTACCTGCCCCGCCCTTATTGTTTGCACCTGTGGAGTCCCTTGCTTTTGTATATATTCTGTGTGTTCCCTGTGCCAAGTGCCAGATCGTTTTGAACCTTGTGAATGGATTACCTTGTTTCGTCATCACAGTAAAACCTTTTTTTGAATCATCTTTTGTCTAGAGTCGTGCATTTGGGTCCTATCAGTTTTTGTGTGCTCCAGTCGTAACAGAAGTGGGTTTTTTTGGTACTAAATCTCTCTAAAAAGGTCCAATTTAACTTGTTTTGCATCAATCTTGATACAGGGTACTTATTATTATTATTAGTTTGGATTCCTAAAGCTTTTAGACACAATAATCTACATTTTTTTTACTATGTTCAATCTGAATTTATTTTAAAATAAAAAACATCTATATTGATTCTGACTCTTCTACATCCAACTTACAGGTTTATCATTGCTTTGAGAAAAAAGATTATTAATTTACCTCTTTTAGAAGTGAAGATATGGTCATTTGTTCCGGGAATGTCATTTTTGAGCCTGAGACCTGGAAAACAGACTCGGGGCTTAACAGGTTGAAGCCAAGTCCGGAGTGTGGACCGAGCTTAAAAATAATGCTTTGACAGCAACAGTGTGATGTGGATTTTTGCTTATGTAGGATTACATTTAAT